>NW_010562576.1:0-88245 GCF_000687285.1 Phaethon lepturus
CTTTCCAACCTAGTGTTTCTGTGATTCTGGGATGGACATACAGAATGTAGCTAACAACATGGTTGGGGATGAAACTCAAGAAATTAGTAAGTACAACTGCTACATATTCTTTAAGGCAATGGATTATTAAGAATCTCTAATAAAATGTGTTAAATCTTGTCCTGACCGTTCTCTCTACCTCTCATTTATAATCTATTTCTTTTGTCCTTTTTAACATTACATGTTAAAAGAAAACACCACTACATTTTGTCATTGTATTTTGGCATGAATATTTCATATAATCTGAGTGTCCTCCTATTGTTTAGATAAATATGAATGCTGCAGTTACTTAAAATCCCCTTAAATTACCACGACACAGGCTGGAGTGATCCTTGGAAAGATTATTCCACTTTTGGGTAATTTAAAAATTATAATACAATAATAATATAATAGTTTAAAAGGAATTTTAGCCTTTAGGTTCAACATAGCTATTTTCCTGCCTAATTGCTCTAAGTTTTTGTATGATCATTTGTTATTTAGACTGGATATTAGGAAAAATTTCTTTACGGAGAGAGTGGTCAAACATTGGAACAGGCTGCGCAGGGAGGTGGTGGAGTTGCCATCACTGGAAGTGTTCAAAAAACGTGTAGACGTGGCACTTCAGGACATGATTTAGTGGGCACGGTGGTGTAGGGTTGATAATCGGACTTGATGATCGGACTTGATGATCTTAAAGGTCTTTTCCAACCTTAATGATTCTGTGATTCTGTGATTTACAGATCAGTAGTGTTAGAAATTTCTGAATTACGGAAAAAAGCTTTAAGGACTAAACAATTTTTCTTGGGAACCTTGGGGAAGAACCTGCATAATACATAGTTGTAAAAAGTTGACAGGTGTTACAAATTCGACATCATAAATTACTTGAATAAGCAATTCAATATTTTACTTCATAGAATCATAGAATCATAGAATCATAGAATGGTTTGGGTTGGAAGGGACCTTAAAGATCATGTAGTTCCAACCCCTCTGCAATGAGCAGGGACATCTTACACTAGACCAGGTTGCTCAAAGACCCGTCCAACCTGACCTGAAATGCTTCCAGGGATGGGGCATCCACAGCTTCTCTGGGCAACTTGTTCCAGTGTTTCACCACCCTCATTGTGAAGAATTTATTCCTTATATCTGGTCAAAATCTACCCTCCTTCAGTTTAAATTTGTTACCCGTTCTCTTATCACTATATGCCCTTGTAAAATGTCCCTCTCCAGCTTTCTTGTAGGCCCCCTTTCAGGTACTGGAAGGCTGCAATAAGGTCTCCCTGGAGCCTTCTCTTTGCCAGGCTGAACAACCCCAACTCTTTCAGCCTTTCTTCTCAGGTGCTCCATCCCCCTGAGCATTTTTGTCCTCCTCCTCTAGGCCTGCTCCAACAGGTCCATGTCTTCCCTGTGCTGAGGTCTCCAGAGCTGGATGCAGGACTCCAGGTGAGTTCTCACCAGAGCAGAGTAGAGGGGCAGAATCACCTCCCTTGACCTGCTGGCCATGCTTCTTTGGATGCAGCCCAGGATACGGTTGGCCTTCTGGGCTGTGAGCACACACTGCCGGCTCATGTCCAGCTTTTCATCTACCAGTGCCCCAAAGTCCATCTCAGCAGGGCTGCTTTCAACTCATTCACCTCCCAGTCTGTATTTGTGCCTGGGATTGCCTGACCCATGTGCAGGACCTTGCACTCGGCCTTGTTGAACTTCATGAGGTTTGCAAGGGCCCACCTTTCAAGCCTGCCGAGGTCCCTCTGGATGCCATTCCTTCCCTCCAGCATGTTGACTGCACCACTCAGCTTGGTGTCATCTGCAAACTTGCTGTGGATGCACTTGATTGCACTGTCCATTTCACCAACAAAGGTGTTAAACAGAGCCGGTCCCAATACAGACCCCTGAGGAATGCCACTCATCACTGGGCTCCACTTGGACATTGAGCTGTTGACTGCAAGTCAAGTGTGACCATCCAGACAATTCCTTATCCAACAAGTAGTCTGTCCATCAAATCCATCTCTCTCCAATTTAGAGACAAGGATGTTGTGCGGAACAGTGTCAAATGCTTTGCAGAAGCCCGGGTAGGTGATGTCAGTAATGTAAAAATTAAATAACTGAAACCTATCAAAGATATATTTATTTTAACATGGTATGTTTAAATTTACAAGGATGTCTTTGTCCTCTTAGTGCCAGATGACAGTCTTCATGTGTGTAAAAAAATACATCACAAGGATTCACACAAAAATACTAATTTTAGTTTAATTTTTTTTCCTCTCTGTGTCAATGAAACCATAAAATCCATACTTCTTTAAAAGTCAGTTTTTTAATGTGTTATATTCTTAAAAAAATATATGTTTTAACACATAAACTGTGATGGTAGGCCTTAAAAGGACTACATAATTTAGTTAACATTTGAAAAGTGCAAACATTGACTATATGTGCTGTATTATTATTGTACAATTATTGTACAATTATTGTATTAGCATAAATTAGGTTGGGAAGTGCTTTCATAAAGATCCATAATGCAAATGTACACACTTTCACAAAGCAATCTTTACAATTCAAAGGCATTACATATCTATCACCATACTTTAAGTATTGGATCTCTTTCTTAGTCCTGTTTGAGAGCAACGCGTTGTCTCCTATTACCGAAAATACCACAGGACTTATACAAAGGATGCAAATGTGTGATATTTTTCTCTCCAGGCTCATTTGCCGTCACTGCTTGATGCTCCCTCCATTACAGTAATGGAGTCCATAAAATGTAATAAGAAAAAGGTGTACTTTAATTAGCCAAATCATACTATGAATATAAATCTGATATAAATCACTTCTCTTTATTTGCATTTATGAGTTGTGTATATTAACAATTTATATTAAGTTTATTGAAGTGTCTTAAGGTGTTTTTTTAGTAAGTGTGAAGCTAGGCCCTCTCAGAAGAAACCTCGAGACATTACAGTATTCAACTATTGCACTGGCTGGCTGGATATAAAAATTAATGAGAAGACTGCTAGCATACAAGGGGTGTTTTAAACCCCGAGATAGAAATCAGAGTACATTAGTTAGACCTATTAAACTGTGTAGTAATTCTCTGAGAAAAATGCTGAAAGCTCTACCACTTAAATCTATTTAAAAACAGCTTGGTTTAAATGGATTTTCCTGGTAGTGGAGTAGGTTAGGTCATTTAGTAATTTTTTTTGTCCTTCTTTGAGTGTTGCAAGTCTATTAATGGCATCCTAGGCATTACAGCCCATTTTTTTCAAATGTATTCAGACCCTAAAGGACATGGAGATTTTCAAAGGTATCAAAATTGTTTAGATGCTTAATTCCTATTAATTTTGAGTTGAACATATATGTGGCCCCAAAGTGTATTTTGCTGGCCTGTGTGCGTTCAGGTGTGTGAGTATACATGTCCAGGACATAACTAACGGTCTACGTGGGCAAGTGGCCCAGAGTCTGTATAATTCTCAAAAGACATGTTGCTCTTCTGGTAGGAGTAAAAGCTCGTATGCAAGTTCTTGGCTTGCTCCATTCAGCACAAACTGCCCAAGAGGTCTATAGACCTGGGTCCCTGAGGACTCCCTCAGTGCAGTGGAGTCCCTGAGTAATGTAAAGGCTGGGTGGCACCTACACCCCATTCCTTTCCCTTTTTAATGCCTTCTGGAAGGCAGCCCCACTACCTAGCTTCTCTAGACAAAGGTAAGGATCCTTTTAACTTCCAGCTTGTGTTTGTTCATGCCCTATTTATCGAAATTTGTTCTGTGCCAGCTTTGTTATCTGCGCTAAAGATTTCTTCCCTATATTGCTGACCCAACACACTCTGTGATTCCAGCCATCTCCCTGCTCATTCATTTTATTTGAGCAAATACTTCAAATTCGTCTAATATTCTAATTTAACACTCATCCTTTTTTGCTGTGTTGTATCTTTTTTTTTTGCTATTTACTGTGCAATATCTTTTCTGTGTCTCTTTCAGTATCTTCTCATTGCTCTTGAAAATGAATGTGTAAAACCATATACAGTGTTCTCAGTGAGATTTCAACCGCAGCTCATTTAATGGTAGCAATATTTCTTGAATTTCACTGATGTATCTTGGATGATACGTCCTATGATTGTATCTGCATTATGCTTGGTGACTTCTGAAAATGCCACCCATGTCCTCCTCTTAAACAGTCATGGCCACCTGTACAGCAACACCTCTTGTTAATAGGCCACAAGTGGATGTCCTTGCAGTATGCAAGGACAATACTGAATAATTTGGCCCATTTGTTCAGTCCAGCTTTCTGTAAGGTTTCATTATTCACCTTTGTATCCTAATATGTGTCCTAAAAAATTCCATCAGCATACTTTGTTTTGTGTCAGTGTTTCAAAAGACAACACAAAATAAAATTCTGTCTCATGACCCCTGTCCTAAGGTTATGAGCTGACCTTGAGGAACTCATTGTTAATATCATCCCAATCCCTTCTAGCACTAGTCCCTGACATTTTCCATTTAGACAGATCCTTATGCATTTTATAGTTCTTCTGTAATTGTTTTTATCTTTTCCATCATAGGTCATCTGTCTTTTTTGGCACCATATCATGCTTTATCAAAACTCAAGTAAAAGAGAGGTAGCACATTCCCCTTTGCTAGGAAGATGGTAGCTTATAATGTAAAGTTGGCAGATCATTCTGGCACAATTTACATTTAATAAGCTGGTGCTGCCTCATACCCAGTTTCCTTTCAGCTTTAATTAAGATTTCCCCCAAAATTTGAATTCTCACTTTATACTCTTCACCTCAGACTAAGGAGATCAGATTCCTGTATTCTCTTCCTTATCAAATAAAAGTTTCTCATTGAAACTTGGTAGACTTCTTAAAAACCTTCATTTTTCAACTGTTACTCAACTGATGGGCAGTTCTCGGATGGAGGTTACTCTAATGCTATTCCGCCTTTTTCCTTTATTTCTTATCTTCCCAAGCAACACAAACTGAAATACTTGGATTTCAGTCACAGTCACTGTTACAGCATGATTCTATTATCTGTCTGGTTTTATGGAGAGTTTCAGTGGTTTCTCCATTTTGTTTTTCTTCTGATACTTCTGTATACACATTCTGTGTTCCTACTGACTACTTTCTATCCCCCAATCAAGTTACATGCAAGACTTTCAATAAATTTATTTCCTTTCTAACTTTCTTCCTATAGATATTCTTAGATCCATTGCTGTATCATTAGTTGCTTATTTTTCCAAAATAAAACAAAAAAATAACCTGCTAGAGCAGATTGCATCATCTAAACTGTTAAAATCAAACAAAGAAATAGTGAGAGAGGCTGTTTGATGAAATAAGTTAGGTTGTTTTAGAAAAGCTGCAGCTTAGGTGAATATATCTATTTTATATGCCCATGAATACAGACATCTGCAAGCTATTGTCCTCTAATGAGGGCAAGCACAAATTAGTTAATATTTAAAATACTTGGCAGACTCAAAAGCAGTCTTAGATGAAAAAATTAATATGTTTAGAATGCCTTTTCCTGTGGACATGCTGCTCTGTTCCAGCTAGAAAGAAAAATAATTTTTCTTTACAAAACTGCGGATATTGTTATTTGCAGTTGATTTTTTCCATGTGTAGATTAAGAATAATATATCTTTTAAAGTATAAACAGTCATAAATATAATGGGAAGTCCCCAACGGCTGGAGAAAGGCAAATGTTATACCCATCTTCGACAGAGGCCAAAAGGACAACCTGGGAACACCCTTACTTCTGTCTCTGGAAAAAACATGGATTGAGTCCACTTAGAAAACATTTCTGGGTATATGAAAGAGAAGATGGTGACCGGGGAACAGTCAGCATGAATTTACCAAAGATGGACCATACCTGACCAATTTGATCACCTTCTATGATAAAATGATTGGATTTGTGGATGGGAAGAGAGCAGTGGATGTAATTTACCACAACTTTAGGAAGGCTTTCAACACTATCTCCCCCAATATTCTTGAACACAAGTTGGTGTCTTATGATGTGGATAGGCAGACAACTGGATGGATAAAACCTGGTTGTCTTGTTGGGGTCAGAGGGTATTGATTAGCAGGTTGTACTCCACCTTTATCAATAACTTGGAGGAGGTGAAATATGACAATGACAAATGCAAAGTCCTGCACTAGAAAGGAATAGCTTCTTGCAATGATATGGCTGGGGACTGCCTGGCTGGGGAAACAGTTCTCCTGAAAAGGCCCCACAGGTGTTGGTGGACAGTGCCAAGGAGAACTGGCACTGTCAGAACATGAGCCAGGAGTGTCTCCTGGCAGCAAAGGCCAACAGCATCCTGGGCCTATATCCAGAGCCAGTAGATCAAGGGAAGTGACTATCCTGCTCTACTTGATATTAGACTGTATCTAGATACTGCATCCAGTTTTGGGCCTCCAGTCCAAGAAAAATGTTGATAACCTAGAACAAGTTCAGTGGAGGGCCACTGAAATGATCAGGACTAGAGCACTTGCCCAGCGAGAAGAGACTGAAGGAGCTGGGCTTGTTTAGCCTAGAGAAGAAAGAATTTCAGGGGGCCTAGAAGCAACCTGGCAGGACCTGCAGGACAACAAGAAGGAATCAGGCTCTTCACAGTGGTGCATAGTGGGAGACAATGGACATAAACGTAAAGGAGAGATTACAGCTGGATATAAGGAGACACAGCTCACCAGGAGGACAGTCAAGCAGTGAAACAGTTGCCCAAAGAGGTTGTAATCCCTATTTCTTTCTGGAGATTGTTCAAGACCAGTCTGGATAAAGCAGCCTCGTCTAATGTCATAGATGACCCTGCTTTGAGCAGGAATTCAGACTGGAAATGTCCTGAGGTTGCTTCCTGCCTGAAGTATGCTGTGATTTTGCAGTTCCATTAATTCAGGATGGACAGATGGTTGTTTGCATTTGGCTCCATCTGCTAGGATGACATAGTTTGTACTGACAAGTTTAGACTGCCTGTTTCACTATGATATAGTGGACAAATGACAATAGTTTTGGATGAGCAGATCTAAAGGATTCAATTGGCAGCTTCTTTCAGGGAAGTGCCACTTCTCTTATGTGTCTGAAGCATTAACTCCATGTGGCAGTGATGCATGATTCACATATTATTGCTGTTATTTAACATACACCAACTTTGTACTTGGTGATCTACCCACAAATAAAGAATATGCATTTGGAATCGGATATGACTGATGTATGTTATAATCATGGAAAAATTTAAGTTGGAAAAGATGCCCGGAGATTACCTAGTCTAACCTCCTACTTAAAGTAAGACTAGTTTAAAAGTTACATCAAGTTACTATGGGACTGTATTGCATGGCAAGGTTTTGGTTGGGGGGGGGGGCTACAGGGGTGGCTTCTGTGAGAAGCTGCTAGAAGCTTCCCTAATGTCTGATAGAGCCAATGCCAGGTGGTAGTGCCTCTGTGGTCTGGTCAAGGCCGAGGCCATCAGCAATGGTGGCAGCGCCTCTGGGATAATATATTTAATAAGGGGGAAAAAACCTGTGCAAAGCCAAAGAGAGGAGTGAGAGTATGTGAGAGAAACAGCTCTGCAGACACCCAAGTCAGTGAGGAAGGAGCGGCAGGAGGGGCTCCAGGTGCTGGAGCAGAGATTCCCCGGCAGCCCCTGGGGAAGCCCATGGTGAGGCCGGCTGTGCCTCTGCAGCCATGGAGCTCCACGCTGGAGCAGATCTCCACCTGCAGCCCAGGGAGGACCCCACACCAGAGCAGGCGGATGCTCAAAGGAGTCTGCGACCCTGTGGGAAGTCCATGCTAGACCAGGCTCCTGGTAGGACCTGTGGACCTATGGAGAGAGGACCCCAGGACTTGTCACCCCATGGGAGACCCAGACTGGAGCACTCTGTTCCTGAAGGACTGCACCCCATGGAAGGGACCCATGTTGGAGCAGTTTTGAATGTCTCTAAGGATGGAGATTTCACAACCTGTGTGGGCAATCTTTTCCAGTGCTTAGCTGCTCTCATGGCAAAAAATATTTTCCTTATATCCAACTGGAATTTTCCTCTCTGCAGCCTGTGTCAGATACCTTCCACTTTCCACTATGAATCTTTGAGAAGAGTCCAGCTGCACCTTCTCTAACCTCCCTTTAGGCAATGGAAGACATCAGTTAGGTTTCCGCTTACCTTCTCTGGAAGCATAACAAACCCATCCTCCTAACCATTCAGTGGTCTCTTTCTGGACTCCAGTTTGTTCTGGGGAGGCCAAAACTGGACACTGTACTCCAGTCACAGCTTCCTTAATGCCAAGTAGAGGGAAAAACCCCTATTCCCTTGGCCTGGTGGCTGAGCTCTTCACCAGGTTCCTCAGATTCATTTCTGAAAAGCTGCTGCATAACTACACACTCCCCATCCTGTAACAACAAAAGGAATTATTCTGCCCCACATGCAGAACTGTGCATTTGTCTATCAAATTGCATAAGGCTCTTGTCAGTTCAGTCCTTCAGCTTGCCAAACTCCCTCTGTGTGGCAGCCCTGCCCACCAGTGTATCTATCAACCCTTCACTCCCAGTTTGGTGTGAGCTGTGACATTGCTGCAGAGTGCATAACATCCCATTGATCGTTCACTGACAAAGGTATTAGTGCTAACCTCACACTGACATTTAAGAGCTGTCACCTATAACTGGTTACCAGTTAGATTTCTAACAGCTAACCCCCACATTTTGAACCTACGATCAAGGCATTTTTCACCCATATTTCACCCAGTCCAAATACCAATTTGGTTTCAGGGAAATGATGGAAAATGATGTTGAAAACCTTGTTAAATTCAAGGTAAATTACATCCAATGCTCCCTCCTTAGCCACCAAGCCACTCATGTCATCACAGAAGGCAGTTAGGTCAGGTAAGATTTGCAAGTTACAAATCTTTGCATGATGTTCCTATTAATTTCCCTGTCCTTCAAGTTCCTGGAAATGGGTTCCATGAAGACTTACTCTTAATTTTCTCAGGAGGTAAGTGAGGCTGACCATCCTGGAGTTCCCTAAATTCTCCTTTTTGCCTACTTTGAGGATGTGCCTAAGATTTACCTTTTCTTGGTCAACATGGACCTTTACTATCAAAAGATTATCATCTTTGTGGCCTTGTAATGACATTACCCAGTTCAGATTCATCTCGTTTTGTCCCATGGGCTTGTATATGTCCAGATTATTCAAGTAGTCCTGCAAAGAATGCTTATCTACCTTGAGTACTACTGTTTCTCCCAAAATGATGTTATTTGGCACAGGGTTCTGGGACATCTGAAAGATCTTGCCAGTAAAGTCTGAGGCAAATAAAGCTTTAAGTACCCCTTTTCTGTGTCCTATGTTACAAGACAGCCTGCTCTGTTCAACATCAAGCCCTCATGTTCCTTGGTGTTCCCTTTACTGTGAATGCATGTGCTAAGCCTTAAAGAAGGCTTTACCACCCTGCTTTTACCAGGCAGTCTCCAACAGACAAGTACCAGGACATCCCATTTTGTTGGTTTCCCCTCTAAGCTTCACCCATAAGCTTTCAATGGGTGTGTCACCAAATTCATAGGAGAATTCTGGGCATTCAAGGTATTCTTTTGTGTAGACTGCAATTTCACCACACTTGTCTTCCATGCCAGTCATTCCTAAAGAGCCTTCATCCATCCATCCATCCATCCATCCATCCATCCATCCATCCATCCATCCATCCATCACAGCACCCCAGCTGTGCAAGTTATTCCACCACATCACTGTGAGACCAGTGATGTCCGTGCATTGCATCCATGTATGGGCCTCCAGTGTCTCCTGGGTTTTTTTTTCAGGATGCATGTGTTTATGTACAAGCACTTGAGATGTGCCCCTGGATACCCTGCTTTCTCAGAGGAAGTTAGAGGGTGTTCCACATCACTTTGTCCTACACACTGTTTTCCCCCCTTACCCAGCTGTTGTGTCAGTCTGAATTTGGGTTGGATAAGAACGTTAGAGGAGGTATTCCCTCCTTCAACATAAAAACCTTTCCCCTAATAACAATGAACCTAGTGAGTAGACTGTAAAGAGGGAAGATAGAACTAAAATCTAAGTTGTATATTTGATTGAGGTAGATGTAGCAGCTCATCAGTGGTTCTGACGCTGTGTATCTACATTTCTTTTCACAATGAGGAGAGAAAAAAATGAAGAGCTGGATTTCTTTCCTCTTATTCTTTGTTTGTATTACATTAGTGCTTAATGTATTCAAGTGAACTTCAGGTGGTGAACATAATATGCAGCTAAGAGCTCCGAAGAGATTTCTAACTACTGCTTCTGCAGCCTGGGAAGTAGGGAGGTAGCAGATAACCAGAATAAATAGCCATAGCATACTTGTTCTGTGACTGGTCTCTAAATTGTAGGAGCTTTCTTAGTATGTTAAAAAAGAGAAATGCTAGTATGAAGAAACGAACAAGTGGAAAACATTTTCTTTGTCTAGTTGCCTTTTAACTTTTTTGCCCTCTGTCCCTGTAATGCAATTAGGCATCTATGTTTTTAAGGTGCTGTGAGTATAACTGATAATCTACTCTGGGTATTGAAAAAGGATTTTTCTGTTGTGAAAAAATTGGCAGGAATATGTGATTCTTTTTTTTCATCACACAGCCTTATAAAGATACCATAAGTCTACTTAGTAAAGGTTTGGCAATTTGATACTCAGTAATAGATAGGAGTGTTCTATTTGTTGCAAATCATAACCACTGTCTGCTATGGATAAGGAGACAATAGGTGAACTCCCAGAAGAAAAGGAGACCTATGATTTTGCTTCTCAACTGGTTCCTAGAGCGGATAATGTAGGGACTTTGGAGCCTTATATCTTGTCTTACCAACCCCTCCATCCACTTCCCTTTCCTCTTTTTTCTCCAGATTCCTATAGACAGGGAGTTTTTCACATAAGCCCTATAACATTTACACTGGGACCACTTGAAAAATGGTTGGTGTATTAACCAGTAGAATTGAAACCTACTGCCTAAACCCCAGAAACTGATACATCTAGACTAACCCTAATAAGGGTTTAAACAAGGTTTGGAGTAAAATTTCATATGAAGTACTTAGATGTAAGATACTAACTCTATAAATATTGAACTCAGTAGGAATTTAAAGACTGAGATATAAGGTAGCAGCATTGCCTTTTCACTGACTTGCTCCAACCGTACAATAAATTAGTGGCAACAGATAGGAAACACACAAAATATTCTGTATCAGTCTGATCACATTTCCTGTAACTAAAGGTCCTCCATGCATTTATGATGCAAAGGATGTCAAGTACAAAAATTAAGAACTCTAGCTTTGTGTATGCAAATATAAATTATAGTCTACACAGCATGCATTTTTGATTTAGAAGTTCACAAAATGAAGTCCCACCCCAAAAAGGCTTCTTACAAGCAGAAGGTCTAAGCTTAAAACAAAATACTGAAACATTAGATTGCCAAGTATGAAGTATTTTAAAACATCTCATTTATTTTTGCTTAAGATTATTATAATTACAGGCTATCAAGGTGGAAGGGTGCCTCTGACTTGAGAATGACTACTTGAATGAATAAAATACAAGGATCTATTCAGCTACTGAAACGCCTGTGTAACTCCCATTACCAGAGCTACATGCACAAAGTACAGCAAAGTGAACTGTCTTGTATTTATATGTATATCTTAAAGACCAGAAGTGGTGCAAAAATATACTAAAAAGAAAACAAATACTAAAACAGGGTGTGCTGAAATGCCATGGAAAATTCTGGCCCATGAAAGCTTCAGAAGCTGCAGGAACTCTGAGATTTCAGTGCCTCTCTGGCCAACATGAGACATTCTGCTTTTGCTGTGGCAGAATCCAGGCTGATTCCCAGCCTGAGCCACCTTCCACCATCTCTTCATACATATCACTTCATGGCTTCATGCCTTCATATGAGTCACTGAGTTAAAAAGGCACTTATGTGGCTTCTCTGTGAGGTATTTCAAGAGGTGGCTGCTCTATGTGTTACTAAAACTACCTGATTTAAGACAAGGATTTTACACGCTCAACTCCCTGGTATTGTCTTTGAATTCTCTGATATATGTGTGTAGCAGTAAAAATGTAATGTGCATTGTGGAAGCAGAAGAGTTGGTAGAAACAAGATGGCAGAAGACCTTGTTCACTGTACATAGAAAGCTTACTGATAATAAGTACACGGGGCAGAGGAGACATTTTCTTTTATTTAAAGTTACATTGTTATGTAAGTGAAAATATGAAGCACAGAGGAAAGAGTTTTACCCTTGGAAAATCAACAAATGGAATTAGAATAAAGTATGATAAAAAGTGAACCTACCATGGCGCTGTAGCAGTAACTTGTGTGTAAAAAGATACAGTAAAGGATTGATTATTATTTATAGACAATCCCATCTGCACCATGGTAGAATGAAGAACCCACTTCAGGAGAGGAAGGAGAGTGTAGGTGTTACTGGACATCACTGAAAGAAAGCCCAAGACTAGAAAGGTAGTATGAGACCCATGAGAATTAGGTTTGTAGTTTAATAAATAGGTTAGACTTGAGGCTAAGTCCTGATTTTGGTTTGAAAACCAGTTATGTCATGGGTCTAGCTAGCTACTGTCAAAATCTTCAAAAAGTATTGGGTTTGTCTTAGATGATTAGGTTACCATACCATGATAATCTTAGACCATTCAGGAGCTGTGCTGGTAAAAAGCACCTTCATTAAAACTGGACCTGAAAAGCAGAACTGTTTTATTTAGGATCTACCCCTTAAAGGAAATTATTGGGTTGAGTATTGATTTGAATGTGAACTCTTCACAAACTCATGTCAACGTAGTGGTGTGTTCCAGTTTGGGCCTACCACTGTGTATACTGAAAGAAAATTAGTATTCTGCTGGTTTAGAGAAAGGTTTGGTTAAGACCATAGATAAATGGAAACTCCTTAGACAGGAAGCCAAATCAATTAATAAGCAAGTGCTGTACTTAACATCTTGCACACTGTGTTCAGTAATAGGAAAAACAGCACAAGAAGCTGAAGATGAGAACAACAAAGTGTAGAAAGTGTATGTAAACACACAAACATATATGTACATGTGCTTGATATGTAAACAAAAATGTAACAGTCTACAAGGATGACAGATAACATGGAGGAAATTTTCATGGAATAATGAAATGGCTGGGAAATCTGCTGTTGACTCAAGCTAAGATTTCCCATGGGATGAACACATACTCCCTTGCATATTGTTAAAATGGTTCGTACACACAGAAGATACCAAAGGAATCCCTAGACTATCATGTCCATGGCATACAAAATTAAGGGTATTATGTTGTATGTTGTTTAATTGTCATACAAAAAGGAGCTAAATTCCCACTAAGAGCAAGTTCTGTTTTCTCCTTTCTAGGGCATTCATTGAATGATCTTGTCTTCTGGGATGAAGTATTTTCCTTGAGTATATTGTGACTTATAAACGTGTAATTCTAGCTCTGAAATGTCAGAACTTTTGAATGATTAGTGGTGTACCCTTAGAACTTTAATCAGCACTCCATGTAATTAGATCATCTTCTTAAAAAATGCCTTTTACCATCCTCAAAAATTCTTGATGAACACCTGAAAAATTCTATATGACAGCTGAATTATTTCAGTTGCAGTATCAAGAAAGCAGTTTCTTACCAAGTTGGAATTTCTTGCTCGCATTTTACTTATGTTGAAGACGCTTTGCAATAATTAACTTTCCAGTTATAATTAGACAAAATAATTGGAATATTTTTAGTATAGTACTGATCTCTCCTTAACTCTGAATATGTTTACTTATAGACAATGTGTTATGTTTTTCTCATACATAGTTATCAGATAGCTATAGATAATTATATACATAGATATACCCAAACACATGTTTACAAAGAACACATACATTCTTTTTAGAAGCTGTGGAACCACTTATGATGTGGCTTTCTACTCTCTCTCTGTTGTTGAAAGTAGGTAGAGGAGCTGTGAAATGGTGGTAGAGGACAAAACCAGAACTCCTGATGGTTGTTTTTCACTATATGGAGCAGGAGACAGGGAGCAGTGTTTGAAGGCAGGACAGCAGGCAACCATTGAAATATGTGACAAAAACTTGTGTCTCACCAGCCTGTGGACAGCTCACCTTGAGGAGCGATGAGCTGTAACTTTCTATCTGTCAGTTTGTGTTGCCTTTTTGTCATTTCTGCCCTCAAGGCAGAATCCAAGGTTTTATTTTCATGATGTTTGTTTAAGAGACAATAACGCTTTTTACACTTGCTATGCATTTTTTAGGTCAGGAACCTTAGAACTCCTGAACTGATTGTTAATTTTCTCATTGTAGACAATTAAGGAGAACATGTATTTAAAAAAAAACCAAAAAACCATTTACGTAAATTTATGATTTTTGCACATGATAATAAATACAGGAAAAAAATCTTGCAAATTCACATTTACACTGTGTATTATGAATATACGATGAAAGAGGAAATGGGAGGAGGTTGTATTGAGATTACCACTAAGTACACACAGTTGATGTATGTTATTAACCGAGGACATTAATTAAAGTTTGGACAGGGAATGTATAAGTATATAAGTCACTCTTTTCCTGCAAGTATAGTGTTTTGAGAACTGCCACTAAGTCTCCAAGGAAACCACTGCTATTTGTGACTCTGTTTAGTGGTGGAAAACTAATTTTTACCTGCTTTTCTAAGACTGACAAGTCATGACAGCTCTTAAAAGTCTGCAAATAGATTATTAGTCAAGCCTTGCTATATTTTTAGTTATCTTTTTTGTGTATTTAGATTGAATCACTGAACTGCACTACAGACCAGAGGTGGAAAAGTCAGTTGCGATTTGAAAAAAATAGTACTAATCTTAATTTTCATGACATTATAGGATAGTGGTATTATATTGAAAAATTAATCCTCTTGTTTAAGTCAGTTATCAGTATGCCACACAAATATTTGCTTATACAGATTTGCTTTCAAAGTTGCATATGTAGTTGTATAGAAAAACACACCTTGAAGACGGACTGAGCACCTACTAGACTACATGCTGTTACGTAGAATCTTATATCCAGTGCCAAGTTTGACTAAACAAAAACCTTTCTTTATTCTTAAATCAGATGCTGGCAGCGAGAGACAGAATGTTAGTGAAATATTTTATTTACGTCTCATAGTGGACTGCTATGTATTCTTCCTTTTCCCATGTTTCTCTGCCAGCAACGGGAAGTTGTTGACATCCCTGAGTTGTCAAAGGCGGATTTTGAGATCCACCTAGCCTCACATCTTGTCTCCAACATCTGCAGAGGTCTGTTGCCCATGTAGTTGTGTAAAAACAAGGCAATCACAGAGCGAGGTCTCCACAGAATATTCTCCCTGTATCTGGTTGGAGGGACTGCCTATCACTAATATTGTCCTTGTGTTTCCTAGCCCAGAATAGGTTTTTCCTCCATTCATTTGTCTGGTCACTTTTTAAAACCATGAAAACCTTTAACACCTTCAAAATGCAATTCAGAGATTGAAAAGAGGACTTGACATGTAGTTCAGGAGAGGCGGGGCAGGGATGTACAAGAGCAGCAAATCTGGAATTAACCTCTAGGCTAAACAGGAAACGCTCATGAGCGTGATGACGAAGTGGTAACAGAGGATGATAGGAGGAGTGCTGGTTTTGGTCATCTCTGCACTTCTGCCAAATAGGAAAACACATATAACTTCTACGCTTGTGTTGCCATGTTACATGCTTGCTACCTTTCAGCTACTCTGTAGGACTTGGAGTTGCCTGATAAGTGATGTTATTGTTCCATGCAGAGAGCTCTTTGAAACTGAAAACCAGCTCTGGTTAACGTTTCCTATAAAATAAACTTTTTTTTTTTAATGATAAAAACCTTTAAAAGAAGGCTATTTATTTATTTTAATGTATTTTTCTATATTTAATTTGTGGGTATAACAGGGTACATTAGGATTTAAATTTCCTATTTTCCCATGTTTGATTTTCCCATCAAAGTCTGGAGGAAGCCTGGGCTGCAGTGACCATGCACTAGTAGAGTTCGTAGTCCTGAGGGATAGGAGGCAGGCAAAGCGTAAAGTCAGGATCCTACATTTTAGGAAAGCAAACTTCCAGCTCTTCAAGGAGTTAGTCAATAGGACACCCTGGGAAACTGCCCTCAGGGACAAGGGAGTAGAACAGAGCTGGCATATCTTTAAGGATGCTTTCCATAGAACGCAAGATCTCTCAAACCCCAGGTTTAAGAAACCAGGAAAGGAAGACAAGAGACCAGCATGGCTGAGTTGAGGCCTGCTGGTCAAACTAAAGGGCAAGAAGGAAATGCACAGGCAGTGGAAGCAGGTACAGGTATCCTGGGAGGAGTACAGGGACGCTGCCCGGTTGTGTAGGGATGGGGTCAGGAAGGCCAAGGTGCAGCTAGAGCTGAACTTGGCAAGGGATGTAAAGAATAATAAGAAGGGCTTCTACAGGTATGTCAGCCAGAAGAGGAAGGTCAAAGAAAGTGTACCCCTCTTGATGAGCACAACTGGCAAACTGGTAACAACAGATAAGGAGAAGGCTGAGGTACTCAATGACTTCTTTGCTTCAGTCTTCACTAGCAGTCTCTCTTCCTACACCTCTCGAGTGGATGGCCTGCAAGACAGGGACTGGAGTAGCAAAGTCCCTTCCACTATACGAGAAGATCAGGTTCAAGACCACTTGCAGGGTCCTGCACTGAGTTGGGGCAACCCCTGCTTGGTGTCAGTACAGGCTGTAGGGATGAAGGGATTGAGAGCAGCCCTGCTGAGAAGGACTTGGGGGTACTGGTGATTGAAAAGCTGGACGTGAGCCAGCAATGTGCACTTGCAGCCCAGAAGGCCAACTGTATCCTGGGCTGCACCCAAAGCAGTGTGACCAGCAGGTTGAGGGAGGTGATTCTGCCCCTCTACTCTGCTCTGGTGAGACCCCACCTGGAATCTTGCATCCAGGTCTGGAGCCCTCAGCACAGGAAAGTCATGGACCTGTTGGAGCGGGTCCAGAAGAGGGCCACAAAAATGATTAGAGGGATGGAAAATCTCTCCTGTGAGGACAGGCTTGGGTTGCTCAGTGTGGAGAAGAGAAGGTTCCAGAGAGATGTTATTGCAGCCTTTCAGTACTTAAAGGGGGCTTATAAGAGAGATGAGGACAGACACTTTAGCAAGGCCTGTTGCAATACATCAAGGGGTAATGGTTTTCAACCAAAAAAGGATAGATTTAGACTAGGTATAAGGAAGAAATTTTTCACACTGAGGATGGTGAAACGCTGGCACAGGTTGCCCAGAGAGGTGGTAAATGCCCCGTCTCTGGAAACATTCAAGGTCAGGTTGAACAGGACTCTGCTGAGCAACCTGATCTAGTTAAAGATGTCTCCACTCATTGCAGGGGGGTTGGACTATGACCTTTAACGTCCCTTCCAGTCCAAACTATTCTATGATTCTATGATTCCCCTTAGATAGTCCCTATGTGTTTAACAATAGTGTCATAGACGGTACAAAATTGAAAGACAGATGTGGCGAAGAAGGAAGTGATAGAAGCTACAGGGCTGTTGAGGAGAGAGGTGACATTACTAGAGAGGAAAATATGGAAGTAATTAAGGTACAGTTGACTCTGGGGTAAACTCCCTTGTGCATAACCTGAGCACGCAAATAATTCTTATTTTTTTAAATGACAGTCCATGGATTGTATACCTGAAAACACGGTAATTTAATCTTTCTCAATCCTGGCAAGTGTATAAAGTGATATTGTTTGTGAGTCATTTTACATTTTTGTTATTTAAGTGGGAAATCTAAAATATAATTTCAAGCCTGGTCAGATATACATAATTATACCCCATTAAAAACTTTCAAATGCAACAATTAAAGCTCCACTTATCCAATTCGCCATTTTTATTACCTTAAATTTTGTTCTCAAATGTGCTCATGTTACACTCAAGAATCTTTAAAATCCAAATACATTTCAATATATATATGATATTCTTAGACTTGCAGATATGTGGCATAAATGTACATTAACAGTAACTCAGTGAAGACAGTAGAGTTCTGGTGATTAAATACTGGAAAAAAATATGATAAAGTCTACTTAAAATCTCTAGGGCACCAAAGAGGAATCAGAGAACCTCTCTCCACCCAGGGTTTGGCTCATCCTCTCTCTCCTGGATTGCACTCCCTCATTGTTCACACCACTCCCTCAGGGCAAGAAATATGCACAGTTTTCACATTTTTTTAATCCATGATTCCAGAAAAGAAAGGTTGTGTAATTGATTTGAAGGCTATCATAATAGAAGCAAACTGGTGGTAGAGTGACCTTGCTCACTAGGTTTAGACATAATCAAATGCTTGAGTGAGTTTGAGAGCCAGATGTTGTGAAAAGGCCTGTGCTAGAGGCAAGTGACTCCATTAGTCTGTTTGAAGGTTCAGGTTCAGACCACAGTCATTGCAGTCCCCTGAGAACAGACACTTTTTCTGTTGATGTCGTCTTTGGCACCAATTGCCTCACCTGGTTGAGCTCTTAGAAACAGGCCTTTGGCTGAGCAAGCAGGGACTGCTGGGGAGCCCCGTGTCTACCAAAAGCATTATGTTCCAGGCAGTCTGGGATACTCTGGCCTTGTAGTGTATGGGATACACATGATATTCCTCAAAGGCTGTATTGAATAATAGGTATTGTGAATTTATATACATAGCTACATGAACAGATGAAAGCAATGACATCCAAAGTCTCAATAAAACCAGTGGCAAATGTTAGATTTTTCCCCACACCATGTCTATATGTTTGGAAATCTATGTCTTGACTCTGTGATGTTTACTGAATCAGATTAATTCCTGTTTATGTTGACTACCATGGAGTTATCCCAGCCATAAATTCAGCCTGTTGACTTCAGCCTAAATGCTTTTGTGAATATAGCCGGGAGCACTAGATGTTAATAATGACACCAGTATCCACAAGGCTATTTCCACCACAAAAGATGTCAGAAAGCCTTATTAAGCCATCTAGTTCTGCCTCTTTATTTTTCCTCTCTGTCTTAATGTGTCCATCAATGCTGATGCAATGCAGTGTCAGAAGCAATGCAGCCATTCAAGTATTCTGTTCTTCTGTGTATGTTGATAAAAAATGAAAGCTGTTTGTGCCTCAATATTGTGACAATGAAGCAATCACAATGTAGCAGCTTTTCTGTCCTGGTTTTTTTCTTATTTGTTTTTATTATTTCTTTTTTCCTAGTATTTGCTTAGAGAATTGAAATATTCTGGTCACTTGAAAAAAGTAGCAAGGCACAGGATAAATGGGGAAGGTAGCCTTTTTAATCATCTGGGAAGAACAAAGCCTTGCTTCTTGTTAGCCATTACTGACCTTGAATATGACACAGCTTTCTTGGATTTGTTACTTGATGAAGATTCTGCCAGTTTGCAAGTTATTGGGAGGCCCTTTCTGGGCTCTGAGGGCCTTAGCATGAACTAGCTCCTGATAGCACACATTTGTGTTAACAGGCCAAAGAATGCACTGTCAAGAAGCTAAAAAATAAAATCTTGTTGATTTAATGTCTCCACTTATTAAGCTACAGACACATTGGTTATTGTTAAAGTTTTCTTCCCTAAATTTTAAGCTCTGTATGAAAGAGAGCAACAAAGAAGGGTGTAGTTCTTTGTCTACCTGAAAAACTTTTCCAAAGTCATAGCTTTTTTCAAAACCATATCACAAAGTAATTCCAAATTAATAGCTTGTATTCCTTTTCAAAATCATATTCCTTCTCTTTATATCTCCCTTCTAACCCTAGAGATTTCTCACCATTCTGATTCACCCAGACCTGATCTGAATCATCACAAGGTTGTGTCTGCAAAGCTGTTTCGGAGCACGGAATTACAGTCCTTCTATGTAACATTAAAACAGATCTTGCTGGATGTGTTTTTAATCATTGTTGTTTTGCAGATCAATGACTACAGTTCTGGTGGGGTCAGGGAAGAATATTATTTAGAAATAATGCATGTGCAGCCAGATACATCTTTTTTCATCATGTGAATATCTTGTCTTGGAAGCTGCCTTTGCTACCAGCTCCACTGCTTACACTACTTACCCACTTATCATGCCCTTATCCCCAGAGCTGCCTGGCTCCCTTCTAGGGAACAGACGTTTAACTGCTTTCACATCCTTATTGTGATCCCCAGACTTCCAGTGTATTGCTTGTAAAACATCCTTGTTTTCACTTGCCTGACATCCCCTTAGGTACACTAATTCCCCTCCTTCCCCCCACACCCCGACAATCATCAACTACAGAGGCATCCAGCACACCTTTTTGTGACTATTTTCTTCCTATGTTTCATTCAGATATAGCCAGAAAGACCACAAGCAGAAAGCTCGTAAAGTGATTAAACTCATTTTCTTCATTTGCCGTGGCGCCAGCTTGCTAGCTTCTTTATAGAAACTAGCTCAGTCATGCGGCAGGTTGAGCTTGAGATTCCTGATGCAGATCGTTATGCTCCCATAAATTATCTCAGATGTACCTGAGCCAGGGTTTGAACCAGACATTGACAGGAGAGGTTTCTTCCTTTTGCTCTTTTCCTTTCTTTGCTCTCCTGCACCACTTTATTCTTGCCTGCAGAACGGAAAAGATGTTAATTTTTTGAACAGTTTATTGTACTTAGTACCACTGTCTTTGAAAGGTACTTTCTACTTTTAAGCCAAAATTGATTTGGAATTGTTAAATAAAATTCCTATAGTAGCCCAGTCTGGTGGAGAGTAAGAAAGAGATGTTTTCTATTTTAAGTTATTAATTCACTGAATCATAATTATTTTAAGAAAAAAATACAGTATTTACTTCTGATGAGCTTATGTCCGTGTGGGTATACAATTTATTAACAACTCTCAGTGGAACTGATCACTGAAATAGGAAAAGTTCTTTGAAAAACTTTCTATCGATATTTTTAGTACTCAAGTTTTAAACAGCATCCCTTGATAAATTTGTCATGTTACCTAACTGCAAATCTTCATTAAATTTCTCTTGTAAGAATTAATACAATTATAGTTATGTAACACAATGTGCTAAAAGCTTACGCGGTAGTAGGTATTTGTCAAGTGATTCCTGAATTTTGTTAAAAAAACAGAGAAAATATCAAGCTTTATTTTTTTCTGAAAAAACAGATAAAAATACTTAAACCAAAATGCAATATTTAATACTTATCTTTGGAAACTAGGCCAAACAGTTTCACATGCTCCAGTTTTCAATTTTCTAAAAACAAATTGCCCAACTTTCAGGGAAAAGGAAAAGAATCTAGGAATCCTTTCTAGGAATTCTAGGAATTCTAGGATGCTAGAAATCTTTGAGTTCAGTTCACAGTTTTGCTTCAACCAAATTTTTGGGCTATTTTGGTTCATATGTATTTCTAATCCATATTTTTTCAAAGAACCTTGAAAAATATTTTATACGTAAATAAGACAAATGAAGCTAAGGAGAACAAAGCGGCTACAGCAATTGTGCTGCTCTTGCAAGGCACCGGTATTATTACGAGCAGGCTCAAGACTGTCCATACCGCCCATGCACAAAGATCTGTTAACCAGATAGCAACAACTTTGGATTTAAAAATAAATCATAGACTGATCCAGAATGAGTAAACATCTCCCTGCCATCCATGGACATATCGAAATTAAAAATACAGCAAGGCTGGCTCAGCTACATGGGGACGATGAAGCAGATATGGCCTTACATCTTCCACAGGGAAACGGGATGTACTAGGTACCAGCTGCTGATGGTTCCTGAAGCAAATCTACAGATGTTTCAGACTGAAGGTGCTGAAGTGAACTGGGCAAGCTGGGTGATGCTGGTGAAGGATGTGGAGTTATGGTGGCTGTGCTCACCTCCCTACTGCTCTTCTGGCACTTGCAGGTCAGAACACTGGGTGCATTCACGAAGGAGCTTCCAAGGCAAGGAGGAGAGTGAGGATTTTCTTTGCTTCCTCATGATCTGATTTCTAGCAAAACAAGGAGACTGATCGCTTCCCACACATATACATTTCATCAGACTTGAGAAAATTTTCAGCTCAGACCTTTCAGAGGAAATCCTTTTAGTTCTGGAGGACTTTACTCAGCCTTATATCTCCTTATAGCAGGATTTGTGTGTGCTTTCTTAGAGAATATAAAAAATATTATTCTGAATTTGAAGATTTCATTTTATTAAAACACATTCTCTGAATTTGTGCTCAGCCATCTCTACCCATTTTCTTTTTAATTTTTGTTTTTCTTTAAAAATAGACACAAATTTACTCAAATGGCAGAAAAAAATAAGAATAAGGAAAGCCCTTATGGAGACATAAAAAGAAATCTAAGAAATTAATGGTCTTATTCTATATTCAGAAAACAACTGCCCCCAAAATATAATTTTGAGAATTCTGGCATGGGGGAGGGCAGAATATCTGAACTGAGAAAACAGCTCTGAACCCAGACTGAATCTGGGGTCCATTTGTAAAAACAAGAAATTGAACTCAATAGTTTCATAAACTGCAAGTGCAGTAGCATGACAGCAGAGGTTTGATGGCCTATAATGCTTTGTCAGAAGCTTTTCCTCTCAGAATTGTTAGAGTTGTTGCCCGTAGAGAAATAAGTGCCCTTTAGGACATGGTTCAAGTATAGGAGTAGTTTAGTCTGTCTTGTGTCTGAGAGGACAGAGGAATTTGTCAAGAAAATCATACAAGTTTTTACGGTTGACTGAAGTTCAAATCCAGGAATTGAAGGTGGAAAGTTGATGTTTTGACTCAGGCAAGCCAGAAGGGAGAGGTTTCTGCTGTACTTTAGAGGGGCGAGGTGAGTTTCCTTTCATATAAGCCAACATTAGTCATGTATTTCTAAGAATAACGTGCCTCACTGTCATTTCAGGCTGGGATTATCCATGTGTCCTGGAGACAGACAGACACCTGGGAGACAATTTCAGTGAGAAGAACATTCTGTAGTTGCAGGAAGTGTTTATTACACTAAATCATTGTTTCTCACTTCATTTCACATAATCATAACTTCTGTGGCATTTCCTTCTTTGACCTTCAGTACAGATCAGAGGACACAGCTGAAGTCAAACACGCTGTTTATGTGGGTTTGGCCCCTTCCAATTTTTCCTTGCAGTTTTCCCCACTCTTTTTTCCTTCAGTATTTCAGTATTACCGTCTCTTAAGTTTCACTGACCAAACCTAACATTCTCAGTTTTCTTGGGTGGAATACATTCCTCTCTCACAGATGTTATCAGAAAATCCTCTACAAGTTGTTATGTACGGAAAATACTGTGGTAACATTCTCTCTTTTCACACGTGCATGGTAGGTATTTTATTTCCTTTAGGCAGGAAATAAAAAAGCAGCCAAGTATTACAATGTTCAAATTTTACAAAAAATAACCCAGAAAAGTAAGTAAAAATTGCCTGCATCAGACTCCTAACAAAAAAAAAGTGTTGTCCCCACAGAAACAATAGTTGAGTAGCATACGTCATTGAGTTATTTTATTTTCCCTGTCATTTACTCTTCTCATATGACTTTTTGCCTCTATCTCTTACAGTCATTGTTATTCTTATTTTTCTGATACAGTTCCTCTTTTTCCATATCCCAAATTGTCAGCCCTGACTGCAAATAGTTGATTTGCCTGTTTTCATATTCTAGATAAAAACTTGCTTGTTTTGTCTGGGTGCATGAAGGGAAAGATGCTTACAATATTTTATAGGGTGTACAAGACTCAGTAATTAAAGTCAGTCTTTGGGCTTAGATCCATTACCATAGCAAATATGCCCTAGCTAGAAGTTATACTTCATTCCCACTCTCAAGTAAAATTAAGCGAGATGGTGACCTTGAGCCTGTGGTTTGCGGAGAGCTTTACATGCTGGGCTTGTGCACATTTAACCCCAATGTAACTGTTGTAGGGTCATAGGGAGGTGACAGATGCTATCACACACTTCCTACTGTAGGTGATTAATTATGAAGAGAGGTCTTTGCATAGACTAGACATGAAAATTTCAGCTGATTTCCTCAGCAAGGTTCTTGGCAGACCTACAGGAGCATCTTTGTTGATTCAAGTCAGCTAGTGTGTGTTGTGTTTATCACAGATTTCCTTACACAACATAACCATCCAGGCTGATAAAAGCAATGAAATTTCAGTACAACACAGTGCTAGAAATTTGGATCTCAAATAAACAAATATTGCCATCAATATTCCCAACATTATATAGCTGCTATTAACATCAGGCTTACATATTGTAATTTTATTTCTTAAGCTACAGATACAGTGCTTAGATGTATAGATTTATTATCACATTTGGCATATATTATTTATAGCATAAGAAAGGTGAAACATCTTGCAGCATGCATGTAAAGATTAGGATTTATTGTGCAGGAATCCTTGAACAATTTTATCAAAAGCCCATTTCTAGGTGGTGTTTTTCTGCAATAAATCATACAGCAGAAATCTATCAGTGGACACCAGTAGGAGATAAATGAGAGCAGAGGAAAGAGGGTCATCACAGATTTTTTTTTCTGTATCATGACCTGTCATTGGCAGAAATCCATTTATTATCGTACACGAATGATTTTTTTCCCTTACTCACCGGGTTTGCCATTCTGGGCACTGTTATCTAAAATAAAATGAAAACTTCACAAAACGTAAGCTTTCAGGAATCATGAAAAGAGAGATAACTTAAAGACCACAGGTGCAAAGACTAACACTACTTCTCTTTCTCTCTCCCCCTCCGCCCCTTCTTGCTTTTCTTTTTCCCCCACCCCTCTACATAAAAACAAATTGTTTTGAAGTTTTCATTATGGAAACAGGAGCAGGAGGGACAGGACCATAAACCCAGTGCCATGGTGGTATATAAAAGAATCACTAAACTCAGCTGGTTGGTATATGCAAGAAGGAGGCAAGCTCTGCATTGCCCAATTAGAAGTGAGTGAGCTCTTGTTAAACTGCATTTACCCCAATTCTTCAAGAACGTTTCTACCATTTTTAGTGAAATAAAGTTACATTTGTCTTTAAGTAATGGGCGAGGCAGGGAGGAGTAAGGCTGAAGAGTAGCATTTTTTGCTAGATTGAGAGTAATCAAGATGGGAAGGAACAATGTAACCTCACATATCTCAGTGAATATCACCAGCCAAATTGCTACAGGGTCATCAAGAACGATCCACTCATGTTCCAGGCAGCTGGTGCGGGATTTGGTTAGGTAGTGGGGCCCCCACACAGGCCAGAACGATGCTCATAGCAGTCAGGCTTCTGGGAACCGAGAGGAGAGGCAAGAGAAACAGGTTTTCTGGAGAGCATGAGTGAAATTTTTATAATACAGCAGCAAAATCTCTAATGCCAATCAACATCAGGAGGGATTTGTACAAGTAATGCACCAGTGAGGCACACGCTAATTAAGAGACCCAGGTTGTGCTTCTTCTGGAAAGCCTTAGTTATTTCTGCTTTATTAATTCAGGATTTTATCATGTTGCTGAAGTTTTATATCATTCCTTATCCCTCTGATCTGTTTACCTTTTGGACATGTGCCACGAGCATTTTTCTTTCCCTGGGCTAGATAAATAAAAAGTAAGTCCAAATGCTGGTAGGGTCTACACTCTCCTTTGAAAACAGATGAAATAGTGAATTAATGGCCATTCACTTGTGCAAGCTGATGGTTCAGTCGTTCCTCATCAACAGAGACAAGGGTAGGACTGTGTAAGCCTGATCAGACCAGCTATATAAGTTTATGTCACTATTGGGAATCACAGAATCACTAGGTTGGAAAGGACCTTCAAGATCATCAAGTCCAAATGAAGATCTATCTGCAAGTGAACTACCAAAATAGGATCTTTCCTTCCCAACGCTGGATTGCCAGCTCTACTCTAGAGCGAATGAGATACTGTCCTTGTGGAAGATGGGTCGCGTTGCCAGACACACCCATATGCTGCCACAAAGCAAGGCTCTTAATAGTACTGGAGTACGCAATATATAAATAAATAACCCAGATTTTAATTTTTAATTTTTCTTTCTTATCACTAAGGTTCGAGTTACTGAAGTGATTTGCAAAATGGCTAGTAACACAATTATTCTTCAATAGTCCTATCACAAGAAAATACAAGATGTTACTGTAATGTATAGTATACTAGGTTAATACTCTGTATTTAATTAATTCATGGGGCAGGGGGAAGAGAAAGGCTTGAAAGTGAGCAATTCAGATTTATGACAGAAACAAAAAATTAAAAGCCAATCAGGAGAAAACTTTCTTTCTGTTGTAGCTAGTGAAAATTTATCATTGACTTCATTTGAGCCAGGGTTTAATCCCACATTTCTATTTGAAAAGTTTTTGATTTTTACTGCAATAGTAGAAAAAGGTTACTAGTACAGAGAGACCATACAGTTCAAATACCCTTTAGTGTAAGTATATTTTACATTGAATACATGCAAACCTTGTTTGTATGAAAATTACACTTGTTTCCTCTTGGTGATCAGTTACAATCCCACATGCAGGCTTGATTTTAGTGGGTTCTAACACGTGCAGATTTTTAATCTTTCTGGATTAAACTTTAATCATTTTTTAATCTTTCAAACCCTCTTTGAAATATTGTAGTTTTAGATCCTTTTCCTTTTTGCTTGTATAAAACTTTTACAACAAATAAATTAATTCATTCAAAGTAGGAAAAATATGGTACAGTAAAAGAAGGAAAAGTTGACTAGAGTACTAAGATTCTACAAGAATCTATTATTTTTTATTTCATCTTGACTTCACTGTTTGCCTTCAACATGCAAACTGTATTCAGAGTTATATTAAATACCGAGTTGTACTTCAGAACACTTTAAGAAATCCTGTTTTTTCAGATCTAAGATCGTTACTACGCTTTTTATTTGGCTGACAATTTTAAGCTAATGGGAAGTTTTTATTCTTTGGAATCATAACAGCTACAGACATGAACAATAATTTATGGCTACCACATCAAATGAATGGCTCAACATATTAAGCCACATTTCAGCTTTACAGTAAACTCAACTAAATAGCTTAACCTGTGTGCAAAGCAGATTCTTCTAAACATCTAGGACTGCTATTTGAAAATGAAACAATAATATCACACGTATTATATTACAATATAACTTTATGCCTGCAAACCAGGAAAAAAGAGACAAGCTACAGAGCAAATTACAAATGCTGAAGTTGTTTAAGACTTGAATTAATCTTAAATCTATGTATGTATTCTTCACTACTGAATGAAAATAAGCAGGAAAATTAGCAGTAGTTTATACTGTTGCAGTCTAGTTTCTTTTGGGGAAAGACAGTTTGTATCTTTCTTTTTAGTATTTTGGTTGAAACCTTTAATTATAACCAATTGAATCTCCTTAAAAATTAGGGGGCCCACATAGACAGATTGTGCATACCCAGTTATTATCTAGAGCTCAACCACAGATTAATGTGGGTGAATTTTCTATGATACCATGCACTTTTACCTATTATGAAAATTTAAGATACATGCCACGTAACCTTTCATTTTAATATTCATGCTGGTTTTAAGTATCTTTTTGTCACAAATGCTATGATCAAATCTTTCCTTGAGGATAATATTGTTCCATTGGCTGCCAGTTAGATGTAGCAGCACCACGGTTATTTTGAGTGGGAAGCAAGAAGGGTCCTGGAGGTGTGTGCAAGGAGACTATGAGACCTTGAGAGTTCCAGAAATGACGGGAATTGCAAAGCAACAGCAGGAACCCAATTCAGTAGGGCCCCATGGAAACGCTCGTTCAGGTGGCACTCAGGGTGGGGTAGGGATACTCTGGATGGTAAAGGTCTCACAGGAAGTCACCAAAATGTGGATCACACCTTGATGTCAAACTGAATACTGCCCTAGGTGTTGCACAGAAGTGGCGAGGACCTTTTTGCCTGTTCTGTGTTGGACATGGCCAGCCAGCAGATAGGGTGAAAAGGAGCAGAGAAGGTAAATAAGAAGCAGCAACTCCTTCACTGGCACAGTGAGAGGCCTCAGTTGCCCCACCATTGTCTGGAACTCATGCAGCGAGTGAGGGGGTGAAGAGATACTTCACGGTGGGCAAATACTCCACATTTTTGTTGTGTGGGACAGGGATGAGAGGCTGGAGGGTTTCCCTCTTCCCTCCATCTCTGTAAGCAGCCCCGGGGTGAAGTCAGCTTCCTGGCCTTAGCCTAGGGTAACACTTCTGGCTTCCCTTTCCATGCTAATCTATGTGCACTCCGTTTGTAAATAATTTCAGGAGACAGGAAGTTGCAGAAATAAGTATAACTGTGTCTTGAAGTTTTATACTACTGTGTTGATGAGTCACGCAAGTCGAAGAAATTCCTTGGCCTCTTGTTTCACAACCACAGAAGTCTGTTAAAGGCAAAGGTCCCTCATGTATCCTGTATCCTCACTGTATCCTCCCAGTGAGACCATGTTGTATCTATCTGCTTTGCTCAGCCCAAGCGTGCTGTGGTCCTTATGATGTTAGTGCTTACAGCATCTGTGCGATTTCCACACGTAAAGCAAGGTGTGATTGTAGCCCAGGAGTTTTAGGGTTCATGTGAGAGATTAAAAAATTAGTTGGGAACTGGAAAACCCTTCATGCTTCAGACATCTAGCACTTTTACATGAATCCTCTGCAGTGAAACACCTCAACGTACATGGGAACTGGAACGTGGAATAGGAAACACAAGGAAGTCTGCGGCGCTCCAGCTCCTTTATGCATCCCTAGGATCCCACATTGGAGAATGACTTTGTCTTTTGCCATTCACAAGCACCGAATTATCTCTGGAAAATGTAAGCACAGCAATTAAATAATTGGTGTCCTGTCAGTGTCTATTCCTGAGACACTATGAGCAAGCTAGGAAGGATGCAGGATAGCCAATTCACTTTATTTTTTGAATAAACTTACAAAAGTGTTTAGATCAATGTATTTTTAAAGATAGGACAAAGTTGGAAATGTGAGTTTTAGCAACAAAAATCTGAGGAACCTAAATTATTTTCCACTTTTAAGATTTATTTTCTTAAAGGAAAAGTGCTGTTGGAAACAGACAAAATGCTACAGTGAAGATCAGAACTGACTCTGGAAGGTTTAATGTAACTGTTTAGTAATTTTTCATAGCAGCATTTTTTTTTTAAAAAAAAAAGGGAAGACAGAAGGAAATTCTCCAAGTCAAATTCCTCATAATACTTAGTGCTCTCCATTCCTTATGTTTTTCTGGGAAAGGTTCCCCGGTTCTCATGGCACTTTGGAGAATGCACTTCAACAATGGTTTAATGGAGCAGATTTTTAAACATTTCTCTCTTGAAACAGCCACAAAGTGTCTAGGTGGGATTTGTATAGTGAGGAGTGAAATAGATCCCTTTGCTAAAAAACGTGACAGGGAATCTTCAGGAAAAATGCTATGGGATTGTCATTTTAACCCACAATCTTCTGAGAGATAAAATGATAATTCTGTTAAAGGTCTACATAGGAGGGTGCTAAACCCAGCCTCCTGTAATCCACACTAGAAGCGCTAATACAGGATCATGGCCATCTTTCATAACATTAAAAAAATAGTTTTGTCAAGGCTTTCACTCTTACGGTGCAAGAGATCAGAATGAACATTCACAGTTAATCTATTTTTTCAAAACTTCCTAGCTCTCGTAGGTCCCAGAGAAACATAGCGGCGGTGTACCAGGTTTCCAGCACTCGGGGATCTAATTGGGATATTGTTCCGTACACGCTGCTAGACGCTGTAGTGACAAGATGAATCTCAGCCCAGGCTGGCGGCCAGCCAGCACGTACCTTCCGCGAACAAAGTGCGGGGCAATTACAGTAGAAGCACCGAAGGAGCGTTGCCGAGAGAGAGCACAGAAATAGCCACCCAGGAAAGCACTTGGAAAAATATATTTCTCTGGCATATTGGAGGATTTTTGTTTCATCCATTCATTTCTTTCCCTTGATGTCTTCTCCTGAAGGTTTTTTTTTTTTTTTCCTTTTCAGTATTTTTATGCTTTAGAGAAGTTTAGTGATTCCTTGGTGAGGAGGGGATTTTTTTCAGAGGGCAGGGAAGGCTGATTATTCTGTTACGAGAATTAAAGCAAGAGGATGTTAAAGAGAAAGAGCTTTGGGAAGTGTGTTATGAAATGGAGCTTAAAAAAGCACGTGGATTGTGCGTGCTATGTACATACCATATGCTGCAGAATGTTACCTAGAGCAATCATTCTGCACACAGCTATGTCTAAATACTGAAACAAGGCCTGTAATTCCGCTCATCAGAATGAAAGCCCTTAAGAAGTCAGACGTGTGTCCCCGCCGTTCTCCCAAACAGGTCTGCATTACTAAACTGAATTCGCAACCACCTTACCAGTAATTTGGGCAACCTGTGTTGAATATCTAATATCCTAAATGCTCCACAAATAATCCCAACGCTGCACTTTGTGACGTTCAGTAACAAAACCTAACAGAGATGAAACATTTATTACTTTGAAGTGTGATTGTTAACAGTAGATGGGTGAAAGACCGTTGGAGAGGGAAGGGGAGAGCGAACTGGGGAATTAGCTACTGGAGTTAAAGGATACGCAAATGTGCAAACATCGTTTTCATTCTCACTCCCAAACCAAGCGGCTGATCGCAATGTGCATTTTCCTTTCATGGAGATCTGCTCAGATGTTCTTGTATAGCAGGTGTGTGTGTGTTTGCAAAGATCAAAACAATGGCCGTTACTGAATCTCTGTCTACCCTGGGTCATCTTGTTAGCAGTTTGGGGTTTTTTTTCCCCTCAGAATATAATGAAGATTTGGTCAGCTATTTTATGTCTGCAAGTGTATTTTTTTTCCCCATGTAGTTATACAGAGATTTTTTTTGAATCACTGTGTTGTTTGTGGGCAGATTTACATGTCATTTCTCTAATAGCAGCAGCAGGAGTTACAGAAATAAGCTCCTAGGCATATGGACAACTATAGATGCATTTATTAATCTGAACCTTCCTAAAGGTAACGTCCACATTCTTTCCTAAAATGTGTGTCTTTACATCATGTCTGTGTCAGGTCACGAGCAGCAGATGCGGCCTTTTTAACTTACATTTGTTTTGAAAAACAATTATTTATTCTGTGGGAAGAAAAGGTTATATTGCAGAGGTCAGACTTTTATCATTTTCTTTTTATGGAGCAAGCCATTGGGATATTATAATGGTATGTCAGCTAAGCACCTACATGGCTCTACAAGGTCAAATAGAGAGTTACAACGGGCATATTTTATGTATGAATCTTGCCAGTGTTGTCCCAGTACTCTCCAACCCCCCGTAATAAACCATTTTACTGCTGTACAATAACGCAGCTCTGTGTTTCATAGGATTTTTTTTTTCCCTTTTGAATGAATGCTAAATTCATACGAATGTCAATAATAAAAATTTACCAAGTTCTTCCTGGGGTCACTTAATGACATTGTTAGGATTCTTAATGTAGCTACTAGGTGAAAGACCTGCCAGTACCGCATAAAGAATGAGTTGTTCTCCTCCTGCCACAGCCCCAGCTGATTTACAACCACTTTGTGTTTGATGTTGGACAGGATAATTTCATCAGTCTCCAGCCCTTGTGATCATGTCCCAAAATGACTAGTCAGGTGAAGCCCTAGCTGAAGATTGCTTGTCACCTGTAGGAAGTAGCTGTCTGCTCTGAGTAGTCTTTACTCATAAATGTAATCATCTGTTAGTTATTCATTGAGCTATACTTCATGGTCTAGATGTAGTAGTGAGGATAATATACAAACACCTCACAGGGAAAATGCTTTGAAACAACAGATGTGTCTGTTAAAAACCTTGTTTTTCACAATGGGACAGCATCTTAAAAGGAAGTAACTGGCTTCCAGGTTCATCTCTGAAGGTTACTTCAGAAAACCTGTCAAAACCTCTCCCCCTCCCCAAGTGATTCACTGCAGCAAATGGCCTGTGGATAAAAACAACGTTTTCTTAAAAGTCCAACACGAGCATTGTTGTAGTGATTTAAGGCAGTCAGAGCAAGACAGGTATAAACCGCTGGTGCTATTGTTTTGAAAGAATGTACGCTGTTGTGATAGAGCTATCTGAGAGGAGAGTATGATAATGCAGCCACCTCTCTGGGTGGCAAATTCTTATTTATTTTGGTTAAACTCCTTAAAATGTGGAGGATGTGTCTATTTCTAGTACCAGTGATGCATTTTCATCACATCCAGACATATAATTTTGCACGAAATAACTAACACTCTTCCATTTTTGATATTCAGCTGGGCTTAACCTGACATTTGTTCTCTTATTTTATAATAAATAAAAGTCTTGTTTCAGAAGAAGAGCAGCTAGTAAGAATGCTGTAAAAGCATTATAAAATTGCCAAAAAGGAAGGCGGTGCTCTTATTAGGCCAATACGGCTGTAAATGATAAATTAAGAAGGCGACATGAAGAGGCTGAAAAGTAGTGACAGCTACAATGAGTACATTTTCTCCTTTCTCAGTGTGAGATCACAGTGCAGGAATATATGAACTTTGAATCCCTTTGTGAAATTTGTGCTCATTTTAGCTGTCATTGCTGCAGGCGATGAGCACTCACAACCTGTTGTTTCTGCTTTGTGCTTATAAAAATGCAGGGGAGAAGTTCTAGTAACAAAGGAGTAAATATTCTGATAAATATAATCACGTAGCTAATGTGGAATTCTGGAGAGAATTTGCAATATATTTTGGAATTTATCCAAGGCTTGTGATATAAAAACCAGACAGTTATTTAATTTCTTAAATTGTAGTTGGAAAAACAAGTGTGACATTTCATATGCTTCAGTTACATTTATTTTGTCAGGATGCTTCCAAGGTTAGAATACATGCTATTTTTCCTCCTCAGGTTTATTTATCAGGGTCTGCTTTCAATACTCCTTTCACTAAAAAATTATAGATCTTGCTCCTGAAAAAAAATCTCACTTTAAACTGCAATTTCAAACAACTCAAAATACAGAAGAGAATGGATTGAGACTTCTGGTTTGTTTTACCAGGAAGAAAGAAGTCATTTACAAGCCATAGATCTACAATATATGTGAAACTTTGAATGTTGAAATCAGAGGATGTGCAGACTTGACATCTGGTGTGACAGAAGTTTCTGATTTACTTCTTTTTTTGTTTGAATAAGAAAGGATAGAACTCAATAGTGCCATACAAGAACAATTCAGCTTTTCTTCCATAGGCCAAATTTCAAATCAGCTGTTTATGTGGATAATTTGAACATCTCTTTAAAAAGACCTATATTTTAAAAATATAGGGAGAGATTATCTATTTCGTTTCCAAAACTCCCTGTTTATTTGGTCCCTTGCAGTCTTCATTTTTATTCCCTGGCTTGACATTTCCATCTTTTCTTTTTATGCCTGGAAGTTCCCAGCTAGTATCAGCTTTTAACATGATACAGAACTTCTTGGAGAAGAGATCTGTTGTACTGTGGCTGCCTTTCAGTGCCCATCCATGCTGCTGAACAGAGAGTAACAGTGAAGGAATAAACGTATTTTTTTCTCATTATTATTTTAAATTAAAAATTGAAATAGAGTATTATATACTTTTTAGTTACTAATGGGATATTTCCTTCCTGGTGGGTTTATATTGCTCTGGCCAGCACAAGGACACATTTTTATTATCCAAAGAGGGGAAATCCTTCTCAGAAAGGTAGTTCACACTAGAAACCCAATGACTAACTCCTCCCTGACTGCAATAGTGCTAGCAAGCACCACGCTAATAAGGTGTTACATTTCATAAGGTTTTTCTATATGTAACGAAGACAGAGCCTTTGGCAATTGAAGCAGCTCTTTGTAGCAACCCAGTGTCATTTGTCTCCTATACCTGGTGCACACAAACTGTCTTGCATCATGAAAATTCCCTGCTTGCCCTTACAAAGCATTGCTTGACACAAGCCATACCTTAAGCGAACAAAGTAGTTCACTTAGTCTTCCATGGAGGTGTTTGTAAGGGATGATCAGTGCTGTTCTACTGTAAACCTACCAAGGATGGTGTAAATTTTTAATACTCATCCCGTTGTCTTATTGCATGCTTACTGCCAGCAAAGGCCTTGGGAGACTTTCAAGTGGCGTTGCTGTAAAATTACTGCTTATATTACGTTATTGCCTGGTCCCTCCTTCACCAGGGATAGTGCTGTTCCTTGCGTTATTAGGTGGCTGGCAGGTTAGGTCCTCAGGAAATACTCCATTTTACGCAGATTGTAGTCAACGGCAGTTTCTCTGAGATCACCCCTTCATCATAAGAAATACACAAATGTTAACACCTCTTTACAGCGGGGCAAAGGAGATTATCTAGTAAATGAGAGGACCAAGCTGACAGGAATGCGGCATCGTTACACCTTAAAGTAGGTATAAGTAAAACAACCAAAAAAAAGCAGGTATTCTGTAGACTTTTGTGTTACTACGTGTTGAGATAGCACGGCTGTTATCGTACTGGCTGTGATGACTGTCAGTGCTTTTGCAAGCACCAAGAGGCTATCGGTGCCGTTGTGGCTACGTGGCCATAGAACGTGGCTGTTTGCCCTGGGTGCAATGGCGAGTCTCGGAAAGGTGCTGTCATCCTGCCGGAGCAGGATGGCTTTCCGGGAGAGGCTGTGGCACCCAGTATTATAATGGGGAGTAGCGTCAGCGCATCTTCAATAGCCTCTGCAAGTACCCTAACTGGATCTTTTCCAGCAGCAGCATTGAAGAGTTAAGGCTACTCATTGCTAGTAGAAATGACCCCTCCGCTTCCCACCCATAGATTAATTTGTATTTCCATCTAAAGTAATATACATAAATACACCTGTCTTTTTCTAATCAGGATTCTTTCTCTGTAAAGACTTTTTTATGATGGCTTTTCCTTTGAAGGCATGTTTCTTTTTAACTCCCATATAAGCTATTCTATCCATACTTCTTTTCCCTTTATTTATTCTCTTCTCCACTGTCACAGAAAAGATGTGACTGCACAGGGAGCAATGTTCGTTTTTCCAGGCTAGTTTCATGTGTAATACCAGCTGTTTCAGATGTTTTAGCTTAGCTTAGCTTATTAGCATCAGTGTAAGACGAAGAGCTAATTCTACTCTAGATCTAGAACAGGCAATCTGGCACTACTCATTTGCTGAATCTCATGATTTTGTTCTGGATCCAGGACATAATTTATTTTTTTTCTAAATATTGATTTACACAATCTCAAGTGAAAGACTAGCCTCTTGTAAATAATGATTATTGCTTTGACTATTCTCAGTATCAGGCACAAAAATCATCAGAAAGCTACAAAATGTAAAGACAGTGAGATAAATGACCACCATAAAGAAATTAAATGAACTAAGCTAAAACACTATTTGCATGTATCATTGAAAAGTACTGTATAAGTTATTTTAGGAAATTCATGCTGAAGTAAATGTTGTGTTATATATACAGTATAGAGAATACTTTCTGTTCATTACTGAAATCTTTCTAAGGAAAATCTTGCTTCTCCCTGCTTTTGAATCACAGTGTGGTTACCTTTGCAGAAAAACTATGAGGAAAAGAGAACTAGTTTCCACTTCCAAACCTTGCAACAGCAGTAAAACAGCAACAGCAGACTTGGGACAGCTCTTACTTTAGAAGAGATTTTCTTACCTGATTTTTAAACATCTAAAAGAAAGGTGTATTAGTCCAAATTAGTCATCCTGGTTTAGAGGCATCTACGAAGAGGCACTACATATCAATACATGGTGATTCACCACATCCTAAAATAGGCCAGATGAATCATCTTTTGGAGTTGTGGATTGCTCTTGGTGACTATAGAAGTAATTTAGCATATTTAGCTCAGCCACAGGCACCTGCCTTTGAGATGGTCAGGTCAGGGTGGCTGAATTCCACCATTTTGCGCCTGCTGTCTCCGTCTCTTCCATATTTGCTGAGTGGAAATGGAGACCAATGGAAACGCATACCATGGAGCTGCACACCGAAAATCTCCCTTTTCCTGGGTTGTAAGCTCCTCACTGGGTGCTGGTGAGGGCTTGCCACAGAACCGAGCTCTCCCACTTCAGCCCATGTACCATGTCTGCATGTCTCAGAGTCTGCTGTAATGGTTCAAGCAGAGGAGCTGAAAGGCAATGTCTTGTGCTAGTAAAAAACGGGGAAATTGTTCAGTTGTTATGCATGAGATACAGTTCATAAGTTCCCATTCAGACAGTTTGTGGACTGAAAAACACATTTTACCACTGAGATTCAGAGATGGCTTGAGTTATTTCGAATGCCGTTAGTATGCAAAGCAAGCAGCTTGTTTTGAATGTTTGTTGTGATGTTTAAAGAAAAAAAAAAAGACTGAAATGAAAAATCAATCCCTTAATTTGTATGAAGATAGGCAGCTGGTGAAGACATGCTGAAAAAAGTTGAAACAATAATGGCATTAGTTTCTGCAGTGTGAATGTGTCTTTTTTGCAGTAACAACTGCTTAAGAACTTTTATTATTCCTTGGAAAGATTTAATAAGAAAGATTTTTAAATGAGTTTACTATTTATTTGCCTGGGCCTGTTCAGTGGCAGTGTAATCAAATAATTCTGGTGTTCTGCATAACAATAACTGTTCTTTAATTCCTGTGCTACGTGCAATGCCTACCTTTTCCGATTTGCTTTGAGCAACATACAGTGTTTGGTATAATAAAAAGTTAAGAATACAAAAAAGAACTTTAAAATTAACAAACATCCAACTGATGATGTAAAAACATATTTTTATGCATTATGGAAAGTTCATCTTTTTGCCTCAGTAGGACAACATTTTGCTTCCTTGTGACTCCATTAGGATGTTATCAGTTCAGCACTCACTCACATGCTCTGATGTGGACCTGCACAAATGTCAGCCTTGAATGTCAACTAATATTGTTGAGATTGTTATTAAGATTTTTTCCAGTGTTGTGAAGGAGGTAAAAATGTTGGACATAATGTGCTTTCTTGTCCAGGGGAGGCAAAAACAGTTACTTGGAAAAAGGTTGCAGTGGAGAAGTGTCACATGCATGAAGCAGAGAGTATTACAACTACACAGCTTTTAAGACCAGTTTTTATGTTGCCATATGAGTGGATTTTTTCAGTTGAAAAAATTGTTGAAATTTTTTTTCTTTTGGAAAACTCAAAAAAATTGCAGTTGAAAAAAAAAAAAAGTTGTTTCTGAGGATAAGTGGTGCAGGAATAATTTTTCCCAGGAAGAAAAACACTAGTTATTGCTGATACTGCTTTCCAGCTCTCATCATATTGTGGTTACAAACGATTTTCATAGTCATTGCTTTTGGGGGTGGAAAGACAGTCATGCTTAGACATTGTCTCTGTGGCAATGTCATTGCCGTGTCCCTGTCTTGATTCTGCTTTGCCACCTCTTTGTCCTCAGACTCCCACCACATCAGGATGAACAGCCCTTGCTATCCAGTGTTTCGTGCCTAGAGGAGGAGCAGACAAGCTCAGTCGCAGGTTCGTCGGCGGACACCTTCTTCCACCCAAGCAGGGCAGAGCAGCACCAGCCTCCGTGGGAAGCAGGCAAGGCCACCGGAACGGCAGCCAGCAGGCATCTCCACTTGCCTCGGAAAAACACTTCAGCCCTCCTACGGGGTGACTTCAAAGACCTTTTATTCACTGCCCAGAGGAATGGATATTTCGTAATACAAAATGAATCGAATTTCAAAGCCTGTAAAGGTCAAAAGCAGCCTCTGGCCAAACAAGAGGAAGAAGATGATAGGAATTACACCTCTCCAGAAGAGACCACTTTAACACAAAACAACCCTTGTGAAGTTGCACCTGTAAAGAGTTAACCACAAACCTCCGCGACGCCTGATGGATGAGAGGCGATCACTCACCCCTCGGACAGGCAGGGACCAGAAGGGCTGGGCTGACGCAGTTACACTTTACCTGCTTTTATTCTTTAAGCTTTTAGTTAATGCCACTTCCGGCTGCTCTGGTACTAACCTCACTTGAGATAGATGGGATTGTGCGCAGCCATTTTCATTGCTGCTCAGGCCAGGTCAGACCCTGCAGGTATAAAAAGCCCTGTGTGGTGGTAGTACTCACTCTCCTTAAATAAGTGCAGGTGATGGAAAGTCTGGGAGAACTAACATAAGAACTTGTCACAGTTCGGCAGCCTCCTCCCCTCCCCAAATTAGTCCTCTTTGAATTATATCTAATATATTTTCTATTTTCTGTATGGAACAGTACAGACCTATGTGATTTTCCAAAGAAACTGATTAAAAAGTACTCTGCTTTCACTGGTTTAAGCTCTTGCCACCCTGGGTGGAATACAATGGGTAAGAATAGGCAGAATCATTCAAATATTCAGAATAAAGGGTTAAAACAAAACTTTGGGTTGACCGCCTTACTCAAGACCAATATGGCACTAATGTCTATCCTATTAAACTCCTTACCTTATCATCAGATATTCTAGCCTTTTGACACATCTCAGAGGAAAATATTCTTTGATAACTTTTTCCTTTTCTGTTTTACTGTTTTTGGGTTTCTTGCTACTGGGGGAAAAAAAAAAAAAGCTTCACAAGTGGGTACAGACTTCAGAAGAGAGAGAAAAATGACTCATAAAAATGTTCTTATGATGTAGCTTGTCCAGAATGAAAAGTGTGATTTTAAAGCCTGCTAACTTGCAGTCTAACCAATATTTGTTGCCTTTTGATTACTTAGGTCCCTTAACTTTAAAAGCAGACTGCCTAGTGGTGGTAAGGAGAACTATTGGATTCAGGGGCTACAGGCCAGGAGACCAGGAAGGATGAATTGGTGCTCCTGCGTTTCTCAACACTGTAGTTCTCTAGCTGTAGGCCACAGAAGAGGCCACCTCTCTCTCTGAGGTTGCTGCTTGTTGGTGGCAGGTGCTGCGGGCTTTGCAGCATGCCTGCAAGAAACGGAACAGGAACCTCATCAAATGCAACAAGGGCGAATGCTGAGTCCTGGGCCTGAGACGGACTAACCCCTTGCACTGACCCAAGATGGGGTCTGTGTTGTTGGGGAACAGCTCTGCTGGAAAGGCACAGGAGACGTTGGTAGGCAGTGGGCTGTGCATGAGCCGGTGGTGTCCTCCGGCACTAAGGAAGGTCAACAGCATCCTGGGCTGTATTAACAGGAAGAAACCCGGTAGATTATTAACCCCCTTTACTTTGCAGTATGTTTGAGCACATATAGAATATGGAAGTTACTGAAAAGACAGGGACAGGCTCCTCACAGTCATGTGTACTGAGAGGATGAGAGACAATAAATTGAAAAAAGAGACATTCAGACTTCATGTAAAGAACATTTGCACCATGAGGTGCTCCAGCAGTGGAAGAAGAGAGAGATGACGTGCAGTCTCCATCCATGGGGATTTTCAAGACCAGACTGGATAAAGCCCTGGAGCAACATGATCTGACATTCAAGCCAGCCCTGTTTTGAACAGGAGGTTGGACGAGAGACTTCCTGCAGTCCCTTCCAGTCTCAATTATCCTGTGATTATTACCCAGCAGTGGAGCTGCTCGGTGCTGGAGCCATTTCAGCGATCAGTAAAAGTCGCATACTCACTTCCCGGCTAAAACGTCATCTGAAAAATCCTACACCTAAAAACCTTACGTCTAAATGGAACTTTGAAATAAGAAAAATGCAAAAACCAAGGAAAAATCCCTAACGTAATCAGCACGTAGCTTGAAATTAGGTTGTTGAAGACAGCACCCACCTTCACTTGAAAATAATGGGCAAAAGAGAGAACAACTGTCACCTGGATCAGGTTAAACAGAGGCAGCACTTTTGATGCCCTGGCCTGTGTCATGGCCTTCTATGTGAACAACATCAGCGCCGTCACATTTCAGCTGCCACCACAGGTTGTCTGCAAAGAGAAGAGCGAGAAGCACTGCTTTGCGGCTACCACCTGCAAATCCCTCGTTATTGGCAGGTGCTTTGCAATGGGGGACTGGAAGGGGATAATTGCTGGAGATAGAATTGGCAAGAGCAGTATGTGGGAGACACATTCGATTGCACGTGAGTATGGTAGGTGGACTATAAAAAAGCAACCCTGCCATTATATGTTGAACAGCCGGCAACTCTGGATCTTCCATTTTGTTTACGGCAGAATGGACAAAAGGCTCGTAGTGTCAGGAGTAAATAGCTTGGGGGCTGTATGCCTTATAAAGGTATTCTGGATGCCTTTATGAGCCATAGCTCAAACTTTTGTGACAATAACAGTGAGGCATTACAAGTTTATTTGCAAGATTAAGTCTAAATGTCATCCCCAGAGTGCAATATAAAATCTAATTAATTTTTTTATTCTTTATCGTTGAGATCAACATTCTCCATAGGAATTTGCATTTCTATATGACCCTTGTGTAAGCCAGCTTGCATGGGAGGGGGACCAATTTTGGTTTTGAGATTCATCAGTAGTGTTGTCCATCCTACTCCAATATTCCATTTATACAAAATATTCCACTAGCAAGTATAATTCTGCAGCCAGCCTTAGGACGAAAACAAGTACTTCTATGACAAACACAATTACTACTTTTCATCACAATGTTTAGCTATGAATTTGTGTCTTACAGCTGCACTGCCATATGGATTCCTCAATATCTAGTTTGAGAAGTGAGTTTACACTGCAGTCTTCCTCTCATTGAGAGCAGTCTCTGGGCTTTTCAATCAGATATTTTAACAAACCTTGGTTTCAGGTCATTGGTGGTTTTATACCTCAGCTCTTCTTCGGATTGCATGGGTCCGTTCACCGATTTGAACACTTGAAATTGTTATTTGGGAATGTTATTAGGTGGGCACAGTTGCAAACACCTACAGAGTGAGGACATAAGCCACCAGGACAGCAAAGTAAGGGAGGGACTGAAAAAGTAGTTTAAATGGTGGAAAGTATTCTTTTATATCATCAAATCTGAGACTCAGAACCTTCCCCATGTAAAATCCTTGCCAGACATTCAAGATTCAAATCTCACTCTTAGACCTTCTCCCTGCTATTTTCTTACCGATGAGGAATATTCTGTATAGAAGGATGTTATAAGGGGGAAGGGTGCTATCCTCTGGCTTCCTTCCTCATGTCAGGAATGTGGAGCTGGGAGAAGACAGGCCATAGACACACCAAACAGTGGAGCACGCTGGATCCATGCTGGGTGCAGAAGCAGCTGCGGGAGGAGGCACACTGCAGCTGTGGGACCTGAACACCAGCCTGCAGTCACGCAGGAACATTTTCTTCATTCTAGACTCATTCAGCATTTGTTTCTAGAAAATTCAGCCCTTTGTAAGAAGTCCACTTTTAATATTGTTAATCCTCCTGTGGTATAAGCACTGTTTCCTCAGCTACTCTTTCTGTACCCTTATACTTTTTAAAGACGTAAGAGGACTTGGCAAAAGTGGCAATCATTTGCTACCACAGTAGAAAATTTTCCACATGATGTGCATGTGCTGTATGGGACAGCCTGCTCTGTTTTGCCTTGTTTTCCCCTTTATCTAGAATGAAAGTCATTCAATCAATCAGATTGATAGAAAGGTCAAACCTTTCTGTGTGGGTAGCAAGAGCTCAGACGGTTGGCATCCATTTACACTGTTCCAGGCCCACCTCTCCCATGTTTGTGCTGAGCTAAAATACTCTACCCCTGTATTAAATCTATGGATTTGGGTCACTATTGGCTCAGGAGGTTCAAATACCTGCGAAATCAGCAAGTTTCTCCTGTGCCTCTGGGAAGAGCAAACTTATGCCTCGTCCCTTCAACACAGCACATCATTGAGGGAAAGCATTTTTTAAATTGCAGTTAGGGTCTTATTCTAGCCAAATTTGCAGATGCTACACAAAGGTATGCACAGAGCCATGCAGTCCTTAAAGGCTTTGGCAGAGGAAGATTTGTGGGCATTTTCTACCTACTACATATTTTCTGGCTTGAATTTGCTTTGGATACAGAGATTCTCATTTTAGAGGAAGCCAATGATGTCTGCAGGTCTTCCATCCATTTCTGTGTAAAGACTCGGAGAAAAATCAGCCTAAACAGGGCTTTCAAAGCTAACAGCTTTCCTGATTAACTCGTCTTATTATCCAACACACTGCATTTTCTAGGAGAGAAAAACACCCTCAAAGATGGGAGAGAGTAAAACTGAAACAAACAAAAAAATCACACTTGAAATGCATGCCTTTGGCAGCTGTGCCTTTTTCATTTTGGCAGGCGGAGGGCTGCTGGCAGGACTAGTGAGGGTAAGGGTAAAAGACAAATGGTTCATCATGAATCCTTTAACTAAGCTGATATTTCAACACAGCATGTGCCAGCATTTTTCTTTGGCATACGCTTTATAGAACGTACATGACAACCACATCAGCATTGTTAATATATTGGTATTACCTGGCTTATTATTCATCTCCCTCTGAATCAGACCCCAGACTTTCAGGAAAATATCACACAGCAGAAGGCTATTTTTTTCCTAGCATTTATTTCCCTGGGTACAAAAATGAAACTAAACCTATCATGCTATCATGGTTTAGAATAAGTAAAATAAATTAACCCTTTGAAATTAGTGTATTACTTATCGGGATACTGTATTTTGGAATACTGATAATGTAACTACCAACTTTCAAGAATAAGGTGTATCAAACAGCTCCACTGTTTGGGTGAATGAGTTCATGTAAAATAAAAATAAACAAGATCATTAATTTTTGAGAAACTAAAACAAAAACATTATTTTGAAGTTAATTATTGGGTTTTATTATGCTTTTTGTCCTGAAAAACAGCCTTGAGATTTCAGGAGAGAAAGTGGATGGATCAAGATGTACTGATGAAAACAAAATATCTGAAACTCCATAAGAAAAAAAACCAACCTGCAAACTGCATTTAGTTTTCATCACAGTTAATGCTGAAATTCCTATGGACTGAATGGGTCCATCAGTACATACTACACACATGGCAATTCAGTTAAACCCATAAATGCAAATTAAAAAAAAAGATACACCTACATACTGAAGAAGAGGTTAGGTTCATTCATTCATTTCTTCTTTCTTGTTTTCCTTTCATTTATTTTCTTTTTTTTCTTACTAACTACCTAACTAATTATCTCCTAGCAAATTTCATGTTGTGTTCCTAAGAGCCCCACAGGTGGCATTCCACAACGTGCACCTCTTTTGCAGAAGAGACTGCAGTTTCAAAGAGCCACGAGGACTCCTCAATCACTAAATACTACGTCTGCATCTGAAATGATGAACATATTACCACAGCTGATAGTCAAGAAGAGCTCATCTAAAACTTCTGAAATAAATTTGCTCATGTTTAGCTGTAGAAATTCCTTATAAATGCATCTTGCTTCAGTACAGCCAGACACTGTAAAAACCACTGGAGAGAGAGTAACTGAAGGAAATGCAATAAGGTGCGTGCGATAGAGTGTACTATGTTCTGGCCAGAAAGCTTAATTAGTTCACCTCCTTTCTAAGAGCTCACCTTTATTTCTCACCCCTGCTAATAGAAGATTAAAACTGTAAAAGCAATATTACAAACTTTACCTTCTGAAATACTGATTATGACTTTCGGCTTTATTGCAGGAAATTTTGTTTGTTTGCAAGAAGAGACAAAAAAATGATAGGTTTGGATTTTTTTTTCCTATTTGAATTGATTTTAATGTTAGGATTTATTAACAGAAGGAGAATTAAATGTGAGAGCCTAAAAAGGCAATATGGAAGAGCTCAACAAGCTATAGAAAGAATGAATAACAAACCATATATTTTTCCTGCCGTGACAGGGCACTGCATAAAACCACCAGGGGATAGATGCAAACAATGTGCTGGTGAGAGTGACAATAAAACAGGGATGACAGCATAAAAAGAGAATGATGAATGTATTAACACAGGTAAGAGAGTTAGATAAAAGATCACACAGAATAGTAGAAAATTCACTCTAAACAGATCTGGAATAGACTAACAAGAAATAGTGTTATTGTTAGATGTGGATTTGATAGGGAATGTGGTGACAACAGAGAGTGAGAGAATCCTTGAGTTTATATGGAGAGATTTATACTTATGCCTCTGGATATACATTTATAGATATTTATACTAAATATATATTTTGATATCCCTGTAATAAATTTCTATAACCATATGATAAACTGTATTTATTGAAGTTAACGCCCTTTGCCTGCCTTACCCGTGCTATGTTCTCTTTTTCTTTTCAGCTGGTGATTTCTCTAAGCAGCTCAGAACTGCTGTCAGAATTTTTGAAACCTGCCAGGATTTTTTTTTTCTTTTCTTCCCAAACACCTCCAGAATTTTTTTTTATTTTCTTGCCAAACACCTCCAGAACTGGAGAAGTCTCTTCCTCTGCTGTATTCTGCTTTGAAGTATCTGTGTTGAATTACCTCATTTTGGATCAGTTTAGATTTAAAAGTCAAATTTTTTTTACCGTTCAAGGATGAGAGAGGAACGGCGGAACAGAGGTTCTCATAAGAAAAACTGGCACTAATACGATAGGCTGATTTGCTGAAAATGGTGTTCCTAAAAAGTTGAAAGAAAGATGTTAATCTATGAAAGAAAGTTACAAAACCAGCCCATTTTTTTTGTTTAAATCTTGATTTTCATTTCAAAAGGTTTGTAACAATAAATTTATTGAAGTTATATATTTTTGACTAATGGCTACTTGCCTAGGATTAGTCTCTAAAACCGTTGTTTTTCAACAGTTGAACCAGCAATGAAGATGAAAAACCAATTTACTTTAGTAGGCTTTATATTGGGCCCTTAGATGCAAATAGTTCAACATAATTTTATTTTATTGCTTGTTAGCACTCTCATGTTTCACCTTTTATGGTTGCTCAATGAGTGGCTCTTTTTAAAACCTTTCCCTTTATGTCATTATTTTCCATAGAGTAATATTAGAGATGTAGAGATCCCTGATTGCCTTTTTCAAAATGCATGTCATGTATTTGGGGCATTTGTTTGATGTTGAATGGAACACAGCAGCACTACCTAGAAATCTAGGAGAAGAACTGAAGATCACCAGTTTCCTCTGATGCTATAAGTAGCTTTTAGAGAGGTTACTCAAAGAGCAAGAAAAAAATTACCGAACTGAACCCCACTGCACATACCAATGCACAAATTAGGCAAAATTTGCTGTGACAGTTTCAGGATTGCCAAACATTTTTCAGGGTTGCAGATTTTTGTTTCGTATTTTCCCTCACAAGCAGCATTTTCAATACTATAGGTCAAAATGTCACCATCAGTGGCATTCATTTGTTAGCAGTGATTCGGTAGACAAACCCTGCTTGATGAGTAGTCAGTGAGGGATATCATATGTACAAAAAATTACTTGGCTGAAATGATCAGTCTGAGACAGATTAAAACTAAGCATTATTCATCTGTAAGTCTAAGCATGAGAAAAGGGGGCCTGAAAAATACCAGAATTTGTGTATTACGATATGAATGGAAGTTTCAGAAGACTAGTCAGAAAGGATTACTCTACAGAAGAAAATGTTTGTCTTGGAGACTTTTTTATTGACCTATGATATGCTTCTGGTTTGAAAGACATGTTAAACAAAGAGAGCTCCAGTCTTTCAAAACTCTCACAGCTCTATAAATAACTCCACATAAAATGTACAGTATGTATAAACAGCATGACAAAGAATTTCTGAACGGATTTTCTCTGCAGTAAAAGTAAAGTCAAAACATCCAGTTGATGGCAGCTATTTTGAAGAATTCCTAAGAATACGAGTGCTGGCAAACTCTCCATGGGTGAGAGTGAGTATAGACAATGAACTTTTATGAGACTGTAGCCATCCCAGCAAGACCCAAATGCAGCTTGAATGGACCTTAGCCAAGAAGTGACTGCTCAGCATTTAGTAAAGCTTCAGCTAAGGGAACTGCAGAAAAAACCAAACTGTTCCAGCAGTAAAAGTATCTGCCAGCAACATTTTTGAGAGTTCACCATCTGGGTCCTGCAGTCATCAATCAGACTCAATGTGTCACTCCAGCTGTTCTTCAAGGCTCCTCATGGTCAGGGTAGAGCAGTTGTGAGAAAATAAAACAGAAAAATGGAGAGAGCACAAACAGCTGTTGAAAGCTTGAGCAAGTCAGCAGGCAAATAACTCCCAAGTATTAAATGACATGCAATTGCTTCACTACCCTGCAGAATTCAGATTGTCTACTTGCACATATGAAAATATCATTTTTCCATGCCACATATTGTTATTTTATTTTATTTGACTATTCTGTTTTAGTGGATTTGGAGTTGTTTCATAAATGCATGCATAAGTCCCTTTAACTTGTGTGGGAAATTAATCCACAAAAGATGGGTCTATGAGTTTATTTTCTGTCGTGTCACGTGCATTGGCTCCAGTCATCGGCTCTTACTGTGACTAGCACTTGTTAAAATTTAGTCACTAGTAGTGCAGATTTCGACTGGAGCTGAACTCTGAAACAAAGTCTGCCATTGTGAATCTCCCACCTGACTGAAAATTAGGGCCACTCAAATATGTGTGCATGGCTGCAAATATTCCTGTGGAAATGGAAATAATCTAAGTAGTAGTTTGAACAGGAACTGACAGAGGAAAGTAGAGGTGTGATAGGAATTTCAGAAGAAACACCAGGAGAGGTAGGAACAGTTATTAAATTAGCAATTCAATATCTATGAGCAAGAGAAAATAGAGAGAACCTGTCCTTGGCTATGGGGAAGACAGAACTAGGGAAAGCAGAAGCTGATGGTTGAAATAGCAAATCCGACATCCTGAATGGATTCAAATGTAGATAGTCAGAAATAACAGCCAGAGCCATAAGTCGGGCTGTGAAATTTAGGGGGGAAAAAAAGGGACTTGGTTTAGTAAACTTGAGAAACCAGAGAAAAGTTTCAGAGACTTAAGTGGGAAATTGAACAGTCAAGGAAATGAATGTATTTCTGCTGCATTTCAAAATGGAATTATAGGGGAATAGAGTGGGTTTTCTGTCCAAATATGGTTGATTTCTTTTTCTATCTACATTTCATTGCAAAATACCTCCAATATTTATTTTGCTCCAAATGTCTGTATGGTGAAGACACTTTTTTTTTTTTTTTTTTTTAATATTTGACTTTGGTTTATCAACAGTTTTAATAAAAAAGATGTACCGGCATACAAGGTTTGTTCTACTGTACAATTTAGATGTAATCATCTCCATATGATGGATTTACTTAATAGCCAGGCCCTGGAGCAGGAAAAGAGTGTTCTGTAGAAATAAAAATATAATTATGATAACTATTTTTTAAAAGATATTAACATAATAGTCTTTTGTTTATTTCCCCTTTTAGCATTTGGAGAGATTTATTCTATTATAATTATTCAGTACTTGATTTCTACAAAGCTGAGTTGCAGATGGTAGAAATTGTGTCTGACAGTTCAACATTCTCTATTCCAGGTGTTTTAAACAAAAGTTTCTGTTTCAGGATTTTTCAGTAAGAGAATGGTAATCACAGAATCATTGAATCATTTGGGTTGGAAGGCACCTCTTGATATCATCTAGTTTAACTTTGGTATACAGGATCATACCATTTTTGTGCCATTTTTTCACATATTGCAAAACAAACTCAGGACTTTAAGGAGAAGATAGAATGAGAGGATGAGAATGACACAAATTTTGGAGGGTTATTAGAAATTCAGTAATTCCCTACTAGAGATTTAATTTGATTTTCAGAAGCAAGGGTTAATCTAAGCTTTATAAAAGTCTCTAGCTGCATTATTCCTGAGGCAGTTTAACAAGCAAGAAACCTTAAAGTGCCATGTAATAGTGTGCATTTTTAAGAAAGCTCATGAATGTTCCAGTAACCATCACACAGAACAAAAATACTGAAACCTGGAGCATTCAATCCAAAAAATACTGAAAGATGGGGTAGGCAATTGGAAGCAAAATGCTGTCAATGAAATTATGATCAATGACTTCAGTGCAGCCAAAATTTGAACCCAAACTGACTCAGGAACTTCTCTGGCAAAAAAAGAATGAAAACAAAACCACAAAATTTATCAAAACCCTTTACATGAGAGATCTAGACCTCAGTCCTGAATGTCTCACTCCATCCAGAGGAGAGAAGAATGCTCACATACTTCAGAAGTGGTCTGTTGTTGCAGGCAGCCATGTCATAGCATTTCTTTTGAAAACTTTCACTGAACCTTTGGAGGTCTGGGCACACCGAGGAGATAAGCCTGTATCTCATGCCAAACAAAACTTTATAGGTGAGATTACCAGCTGTTCACCTGAGTTTGCAAGGGGAAGCTAAAGAAGACTGGATGTTACAAGTCCAATTACTTTTTGGTAAAATATGGTAAACCAACTTAAATGTATATGACCTTAAAAAAAAAGATGACCTTTGTTTTAAATACACTTCCAAAAGCATTATCATCACTCAAACTTGTCAGAAAAAAGAATATACTGCAAAAAACTCACATGACATTTCAAATGGATTGTCTACTTTCATGAAGCTGTGATTTAGTCTATCATCACTGTTAACTGGCATCTCACCTAGGTACTTATTGGAGAGCAGAGGGATTCAATATCATTTAAAAGACAGTTTGGAACAGCAATAACTTTTGCGCACAAGCCATTTAGCACTAGCCAAGAGAGTTTGTAATGTTTTTCCTGCATCTGTGTAGTCTCTAGAATAAAAGTGGTAAATGCTTTTGGCAAAAACAAGCAATAAAAAAACCTCCCTTGCTATATAACAAATAAACAGAAAAGGCTCTTTGAGTAAGAGCCGTACAAGCACTTTACACGAGGAGTCATACTTACTATTGCATTTCAACTGAGTATCATAGCTTTTGCCCACGACAAAGCTTGCATGCCTTGGGCTTCAGTATCACAAATATTGACATCCTGATCAAAGTAATTGGACAGTATTCTGCCCAGCTGTGGTTGTTATTAGAGAGTAAGGCGTACTTTTCATTGATCCCTGCTGATTTCATGCCAGTATGAAAACGTGACGTAGAAATAATGACAATGCGGCGTATTTTTATTTTGAAAAGAACAATCTGTGCACTCTTGTTCCCTCTGGGGTGGAATAGCAACAAGTGCATCCAAATAGGAGAAGATGGCACTAAATGAGTTTACGTGTTAAATGGCATTTTACTGTCAGATTCCTTCATAAATCATTAACTATTGTGTTCTCCATCACATTTATTTACCCAGTGCCAGGAAAGAAAAAAACATACCTATTCAGTGAAGGGAAGTGAGGGCTGATTAACACATATATTAAACAATTGCCTGAAATATTTATTTTAGGTATTATATATAAAGAATACACAGCATTGTGGGCATTTTTTTTACACATGAATGCAGAAGTTACAAGAATTACGGTAGTTAAATCCCAAATCAGAGCTAATTCTTTAAAATACTGCTCTTCCCTTTTAATTTAATTAAATACAAGCTTCATGACTCCCCTACAAGTCAGGATAATTAAAGAAAGACCTATATTTGTCAGTGAATCTCAGAAATGTTCTAATGAGTGGATAAAAACCATTTGTAATTAACATGCTAATTGCTTGTATGCAAACGGTCTGTTGTTCGAGTGGTTTAAAAAGTGCTTGAAAACAGTATTGTTTGCCTTCCCTCTTAAGCAGACTAAACATTCCCATTTGCAGCCTTATTTACATTATTAATTTGCTTAGCAAATATTTTTTAATAGCTAGTGCAAATAGAAGGAGTGGAAAACTTGTTTGGAGAGCTCTTGTGAAGAGTGCTATTTGCTCCAGTTCAAGCAGATGAGTAGACAGTCAGACTGAAATGTGAGTTTTTCAGGCACATAATAGACCCTTGGCTTATCAAAGCCTCTTATCTGATTGGAAAAAAATCAAAGGTAAACTTCACAGCTCATGGAATTAAAAGACAAATGAGATGTCATAATTATCAAAGTGGCTAATTTAGAAAATTAAGCCATTCACATAGGTGACATAATTGCTTGTCACAATCACTCTTTTTCTCATTAGCCTTCTCTTCAGCACCTACCATACAGTGGAACATTCTTTAGTCTTGGAAAATATTGCCTATACTGTAATCCCTTAATAGCACGGCGCCTGAAATTAATGCAAAAATATACTTAACAGCTTCATTGATGTTATGTATTTGTATGATTCTCTGTTTGACCATGTCCCATACTGTAAAATTTGGTATTTTGAATTTTGAGTATTTTACTGGGTCTTTTTCTAGCTTTTTTAAAAATTACACAATTTAAAATTAATCAGTTAATTATGATGGAGGACTTAATAAGACAGCATGCCATATGCAAATTCTTTTGACAGGATTATGCTTCCATCACGCAAGGCGGCTTTAACATATAAGGATTACGAGGTATATAATTATTGTGGCTAGAAGATTAAATTGTCCTTCTAAATTGTGAATATATAGGAAAAATATTTTTATCTTCTATAGAATAACATTTTTCTAATATTTAGTATTTCTTTTTTGTTTGCTTTCAGTCCATTTAAAATAGCAGCCCAAATAATATTCCATGTAAGAAAGTAATTTTCAGGAAGTAGTTACACTTCCCTGACAATCATATTGTTTATGAGTCAGCAAGTACAGAAATTACTAAAGACAATTTCTAAGAAAGGAAATGAGTCTGGTTTTCTATGCGAGTTGCAAGGCATGACATTGTAAATGGGCAAGGTTAAACATTTTGGATTAAAAACATGACTGTGAGATTGATTAGGGTCCTACAGTCTTGTAAAGTTGGTAGAACATAGCTGACATGACTTATAGTTTGCTGAATTCAGAGAGATTACATTGATGTCATTCATTTGAAGAGATAGTTCATCCTGGATGCATATAGTGAAGCTGTCATCTGTGCGTTTCACAAATATTCATGTGACTAACATGTTTTGATTAGACTAACACTGAACCACACCATCGAATGGGTCGTGTGTCTGAATCGCTGTGACATGCTAAAGTCAAAGCATGCTTTTAAAAACAAGGAACAAAAACCGGAAAATAAAATAAAGCCAAACACCCAAACTAATCTTGTAAAGCCTTCTGTGTGCCACTCCTTTGAATATTTGACATACTTAACACATGCAGTACTGAAACTCATATCTTACAGTAAGCAATTAGGCTTCTGACTATAATAAAAGAAAGTTAATATGTCATTAGCTTAATTATAAACAATATTGACTTTGCTCTGTATGAACAGACTCCTATACAGTTCTGCATGAATGCGCTTATTTAGAAATAGAGTCCATCCTGCCCTTTCTTCTCAACCTGTAGTTGGCCAGGATTTCAACCCAGCACTCCCAGAAGGGAATTGGCTTCAGCTGACAGTTCCTCAAAAGTGAATGAGAAGAAAGAGGTCCTACTTCCAAGAAAAGGACCTTCTTAAATGGACCATGACTGGCTTCAGAACACCTTCTTGTTTTAGGAAATGATGTTAATACTGGTGCTTCTGGACTTACCGAACCTGACAGCACCCCAGTTGCGTGCCCCTGGCTCATTGCAGGAGTAACCACCCTGCTTCAGCCTTCCTGCCCAGAAGGGGTAGGAGGTGTTCCAGTCCCATTTGACCCCCAGTCAAGTGTTGGCACCGTCCCTTTCCCCCAGTCTGCTCTGTAGTTTGCTACCTTCACACTAGGATTGTTTTTTCCTGTGTCTTTCAGTTCGTTCACAGCAAATGCGGCAGGCTTTCTAAACCAACTTTTTAAACACATTCCCACTGTTCATATGCAAAAAGAGCTATTTACAGGTCCATACAAAGGTAGTAAAATCTGCACATAAAAACATTTGGTTTAATTTCCTCTCCACTATGGAAGTCTTCTGACTTTTCCACCCTTTTTTTATCCCCACATCCTTTTGATCCCCACAGTTCACCTTCTCCTCGACTTCAGGTTCTTTCTCCTTGCCCAGAGCCCTCCTTCTTTAGGTAAGATCCCCTGGCCTACAGAGCCAAGAAACCCCTCTCATTTTAAACAGTTCTCTTTAAAACAACTTTTTCTTCTCCTGTCTTTCTTTGTGTTGTTGGTTGTATCCAGCTGACCAACCAGCTATGCTCTCAGTCCCAAGGGCAGGCATGACATGTTAACTCCCATGCCAGTCAACACCCACGACTATCTCTGCAGGCTCCATGACTTGCTCAGTCTTTTGTCATACTCATTGTTTTCCAGGAACTTATCCTATGCTAACAACTTTTTCAGTTGTCCTCTAGCTGCCTCTGGATGAAGTATGTGGTATGGGACACAGAGCCTGACAGAAGCTCTTAACATTGACAGTTATAGTTACATGAAGGGTTCACAAAGTTGGAATTTGTAAGTAAGTTATGCATAAATGTTCAGACTGTCACAAAGAAGAATAAATATTAAGCCCCTACTATTTTTCTAGAAGGCACTTTCTTACAATAAATATTTCCCGTAACTATCTGTCTGGTTTGAGGGAGAAGGAAAGGAGGTTGAAAATTCAAGGCTGTTCTGTTATCTTATCCTCCCATCACCTGCCATGAGGAGGGTTAGGTTCTGATCTCATTTATCTCATTGCAAGTTTCTGGTGCAATTTCACTGAATCAGCTCAGCCTCTATTGGTTTAACAGATTGTGGACACTGGCCAACGGTGTTAGATTTGAAAATATCAACACTGACCCTCAGAAGCGTCACTCCATTCAACAGCAGGCACAAAATGGTTATGTGACAGTCAGCCATAGGAAGTGGAAAACATCTAATCATTTTACTTTGGTAAATTACCATTACTTGGTAGCATTCAGTATCAGGAGCAAGCTTTCTTCTTCAGCTTAAAAAAATGCTGACTCGAACATCTGCAAATGCTTTACAAAACAATCAGGCCTAAATAATCAATGAGAACACTCTTTGTGAACTGGTGACTCGTTTTGGCCCTGTTCCCATAATAATTTTGGGTAAAAAAAATTGCATTTAGATGGCACCGCGGTTGTTATTTTGCTAGAAGATGGGTATTACCATCATGAGAGTGCATGTAAACTGAAGATTAAATAAGTAATTTGTTTTATCTGTCCTTTTAGAGTAACAAACAACATAAGAACATTTTAGAGGGGTCACAGAATTATCACCTAAGAAAATGAAGTCTAAAGTATCACAACTGAAAATTGTGACTGATTATCACTATGCTATTAACATTGTTCCCAAATATGCAGTGCTGTCCTCTAGAGGCTGTGTTTAATACTGGGTAACCCACAGTTCATTAACTGATAGGTAACTTCAGGAATTCATCTTGTGGGAGAGCTGATTCCGAGAACAAGAATACCTCTATCTATACCTATAAGGTAGTCCATATGGTGAGAACACCCAAACAAAAGAGTAAGCTGTCTCATGCTGGTTGTTGAAGAAAAAATGTGCACATCTTGCATGTCTCTCACTCTGCTAACTCATGCTTGCAGTTCTATATTCTGCACCAGATCAGCCACACTCAATTTTTCTCACAATACTTTTGAAAGAGAGCTGGCATTAGCCAAAAGCAAGTATTTCCCCTTCTTCCTTTCTTCCTGCAAAATTCCCCATCAAAGTATTTAGGGTATTTGAGAGGCATGTCATACACCTGCCTTGGTAGCTGGCCTTTCAGAGCGCTCTCTGCTAGCTTCTCCCTTAACAAGCATTTTTAATTACTGAACTAACTCTATTTTCATTTATTGCAGTATATATCTGAACTAACTTTACTAAATGCATTGCACGACTCTGAAATTATTGAACATGAATATAGGAACAGTGTTTGGAGGGAAAGATGACTCAGCCCCACTGCAGCTGACTGCATCAGAAATATGATGCTCCATAAAATTTTTGCATGTAATCTCCTAATAAGTAACAAAGCAACAATGAAAGATGGACTTAGATGAATAATAGAAACAAAGATGGGAAGCAAAGGGCCCATGGAAATCATCTCACTGACACTGAAAGCTTCTGTACACTGAGGTATAGCTCATTAATGTTATGTTTATTGTAAGTGAAATTGTCCTAAGGCTGGACAGAATTTAGAGGTCGTTTGTATTTCTCAAAGAACTGGACTTGCCAACAGGGCTGAGGAGCTGAAATGTCACGTATTTCCCAGTGAAGGTTCACCAGACAGTATGAAGTGATGGAGAGACCATTACTTGAAGCACTCCGGAGGAGAAGCTGGAAAACCACATTGTTCCTAAAAGGTTGCAGGTACCTGAGGAAGCTGGAATAAACCGAGGAAGCTTTTGGAGGGAGGACCACAATATATGTCGTCCGCCCTGCTGCCTTTCAGCTTTTTGCCAGCTACAACCCACTCACAATATTTTTTCCCTTCTTACCAGTTAAGTTTCCTTTGCACATATTTTTTATAACCTGTTTGTTTGTTATGCAGTACTTGCCTTAACATGGCTCAGGCTGGCAGAAATTAAACTTCCCATAGGCTGCTAATCTAGATCTCCTGTTTTTTGACATTCTTTTATCTGTCGGAAAAAAGGCTCAAGCATCTTAGCAGTCAGCAAGAATCTGGAAGCAGGTGTTGATTTTCTCCTCTTCCAGTGTCAGAAATTATCATCTAGAGGGCATGTTGTCTATAGAGCTCAAGTTAAATTAAACTTGCCATTTTTGTCTTCCACTACACCTGCAACGAGACAAGGTCAGTTGAAGGAAGACGTACACCACACGCGCTGATCCTAGGTGAGGAAGCTTGGCTTCATAGGCAGGACTGTTTAAAGAGCTGCACCCTAAAAGTTATAAATAACTATAGTTCATAGTCCTGCGCTTAAGTGAGGGAGGCTCACTGAATGCTGAATGAGAAAGACATGAGAAGTATCTATGGAGACACTGAAGCAGCTGAAAAGCTAGCTGAAAGTACAGTGCCTCCTGTTCATCCTTTCCCAAAGCCCAGAAGAGGGTACTTTGGGCAAGTTTCCTGATTAATAGGACAGCTTTCAGAACGGTGCAGAAACTTGTCCTTGGCGTTGCGCAAATGAGAGGGACATCTCTGCTGTGTAAATACTGTTCTCTGGTCTTTGTTTTGACATTTACTCCAGTTTAATCAACTAGGTTTTAAAGCACATTTGCTTTGATTAATTCTGGGATTGGCCTTGCAATAAAGATAGTCTCTCCAGTGGCTCATTTTGGAAACCCCCTGAACAGTGATCAGATATATTTATGATGCCCTTTAGCTGTGTGTTTGATTTCCTTGACATGAAAAGGGGGAGAGGAAAAAAAGGAAAAGCTCCTGACTCTTTAAAGGTTTCTGTGGTTGTTATTGCTGGCCTGCAGCCACACATTCTCTTACATCGTGGATCAAAGACACCAACACCGTGAGAGCTAGTCAATACAATACAGGCACTACTTAAACATATTGCTCAAATTATTTTTATTTAAGGGTCATATTTGGGAGGCAGTTTATCTTAGTACTTAAACAAAACAGTAATTTTATGTACTCTGATATGTCCTTGCATTTTTTCCCCAAGGAAAAAAAGGAAGCTTTGATAGCAACCTAAATAGGAGTGAATAAAATAGTTAAGTACATTATGTTTTATTAACTGTCTTTTTTGTAGTTACATGAACCTGGTTTTAGTTTTTTTTTTTCTCCTTGCTCATGGAGACCACAAAGAGTTAAATAGTAGCCTATGCTGGGTCCTTATTTAGAAAGAAAAGGTAGTTGTTTTGACGTAGGTCTCTTAGCAACTAGAAATTTAGCCCTTTGTTTATTATAAAACACTTCAATTTTGAAGGAAAGAATTTACATTTCTCATTTTAGTTGCTCTCCTTGTCTTCCTCTCCATCTGCCTTGATGGAGTCTAAAACAAAAAAAAAAGTTGTTTCCAAATATGAGTTACAATATTTTTGAGTGACAAGAAAATCTTAATAACTACTATTAAGAGATTTTTTTTGTTAATGGTAGTTTAAAGGATCAGTGCCTCCAATGTCTAGTACTTTCAAAAAAGAAAAATGTAATTTTTGTTGCAAAATAAATTTTGCAATTTATGTTTTGTAGTGGTTTAGATTTAGTATAAGCTACTATTTTAAGGTATGATTGATAAAATTAATGAAAACAAAGTATCTTAGTGCACAGAATTATGCAATTAGGACAATAAAATACATTATTTTCTATTGAGCCTTCAAACAGGCTGGAATACTGGCATGTTTAAACACTTGATGGAATTTCGTCCTAAACTGAACCCTGTGTATGAGCTAATGTATCTTCCTAGTGCAGTAAAGACTGCCTTTGTGTTTGACACTAGCATTTTGATAGAAAATTACTATTTCGTTTTGCAGAAAAATCCACTTGTATCTATTGACCAATAAAACCAAGAATCTAACTTATACTTCATTCCATTGAGATGAGATGGCCTAGTCATTGTTTCTGTTGAAGGAAAAAAAGAATAATTTCACGTCAGAGGGGGTAACTTGTGAAAAAAAGCACAAAATATGAGGCCAAAATTACAGAGTCTTCATCAGTGCTTCTCTGAGGACCCCGGTAAGACCAGAGCGTCTTAACTGAAGACGGGGGAATGCTGTGCTCTGGGGAAAAACACTTCCAAATATAGTCAAGTGGTGGGAAAACTGAGGAGAGGAAGAGCATGTGTAGGTGTTCCTTATTCTGCTTGCGATATGGTTATAGGTATATAACCTATATATAGAAAGGTGTCTGCGTACTGGCTCCTTGGGCATTAAGTGACTAGATTATGAGCCTGCATTTCAGTAAAGGAGTTAGATATACACAATTCGCGTTTGGGGCCAAAGGAAACTGGTGGTGTTGCAGTCTAACCAGAAGGAGGATAGTTCATCCAGAAGTAGAGGTAGTGAGGTCCATGACTTGATTTTATATTTTTTCTTTTTCTAAGCTGATGATACAGAAGGAAGATTCCACCTGTCTATGTGGCATTTTTTTAATTAGACAAATCACATATTTGCACACAATAAAATTTGTGCTTTTAGTAATACTGAAAATATTAAATTTCAAGACTCAGTAACAATTGTAAAAAATACATAGTTGCCATTGATTATCTACTGCAAACTTACGGGGTGTGTGTGTCTGATCAAGCAAACAGTTACCCAAGTTACCATAACTAGTCCCATTAATTTCATAGCCTTAAAAATAGAAAATTGACACAAATAGAGTTTTGGGTAATGGGTCTGGTGTTTGTGTTCATACTGATCTGCTGTTCAGAAACATAAGCCATTAAGAAGAATAATATGTGGACACATTACTAGAGTTTTAATTATTTCATTGTTTGCTCTTTTTTATTAGAGGATATTATGACCATGTTATTAAAAAAAGATCTATTAATGAACAATTTAAATTGTTTTATGATTTTTTTATCAGAAAAAGAATTTTTAATACAAATAGCATTTCTGAAATTTTCACATAGTCTTTCTAGAAAACTTATCTTTCCTAAGACTAAAGTAAAACAAAGTGGTTAAGTAGTTGAATAGATTATATGACATTACAGAAATTGACAGATGACATAATGACAGTTGCATTCTCTTAATATACAATTTCAGAGGTAGCTTGTGGAGATATATTTCCTCTATTTTGCCATTCATATACTTATTTGCATGACAAATCAAGGCCTTCCAGCATTTCCATCTTCCTTACAAAGATTTTTATTTTTTTGTAGTTTAGAGATATTTGCTATGGGTCATATTCCTGAAGGAAAGATCATCTACTAGTACCTTATTTTCCTAGTAAGATGCCTGAATGAGATCAGAGAGATTCAGGAAAGGCTGAAATTCCTAATAAAAAGGGAAAATAGCAACAGGATTTCTCTTGTGTCCCACTGTCTTCTGCTGCAATTGAAAGATTGTTTGTGAGATACTGCAATACCTGGGTCATGTTTCCAGGTTTGAAAAGTCAGCTTGAGGCTGTCAACATGCAAATCTAGTTGGGCAGCCATTGATTTCCTTTGCAACTGAATCCTGACACTTCTTATATCATAAGGATTAAACTACCCCAAGGGAAAAAACCAAAATCTGTCTTTCCCAATGATTGCCTGATCAGTTGTAACAGTCCTCATTCCTAAATAACTAACCCAATCAGGAAGTTTGTTTGGCACATTTGCTACCTGACAAGACTGGGTGCTCTAGAAAAGGAAAATGCTATTCATTTAAGAGCCTGCGTGATACAAAAGGAATTAGAAATTAGCCAGCAAACATAGATATAGCAAAGAGAAAACTCCACTGCAACAAAACTGTCAGAGGCATATGACAAATGCCTCCAGCCATCTGCTCCCCATGACCAGATTTAAAACTGTTTTGGCCAACAATATGACCAGTTAACCTTCTGGTCAGGCTATTTCCAGCCAATGGCAAGTTGTCTTAGTGGGACTGGAAGGTGCCATGGGCCAGCCAAGGCGGTGCGGGGTCTGTCCTGCAGCATGGGCAAGGGCATTCCAGCTTTGAGTCCTGAATAGGCTCCCAAAAATCACATCCTAGTATTAACATTACAGCAGCTAATGCTTATCTAAGTGTTGTTTTACAGACCATCGTGCAGAGTAGCTTTTGCTTGTTGATGATAAACAAAACCTATTCCATCTCTATTTCTCATTCAGTAAAAGGAAGAAAAATGGTGTAATCTGTTTCCAGTTGCTAAAAGATCTTGGTTAATTATATTCCTCCAAAATGTAAATTAAACATGCAATAATGACTTTGACAAATGAAAGTAAATAATTTTATCTTTTCAATAATTTTATCATCAGGTATGTCCACATCAGTTTAATCTAACACACAATTAACTCATTCATATATCTGTGCAATTAATTAATTTGTATATGCAGTTCTCAGACTCTTCATCAATAACCTCCAAGAGGGCTAGAACTGGGTTTCTGTTACTGAAACACGAGCGGAATGAAAACTGTGATGCTTACCGAAGTCTGCATGACAGTGACTCATAACCCACCAGTTTTATACATCAGTGAAAATGGAGACATGCAGTCTTCATGGGGGGACTCTCACCTCCCAGTCACGCTGGGGTCCGATGCAAGCATGAAGATTTTGTAGGCAGCACTCATTTAGAAAGGCAGAGTATGTTCTATACGTTATTAAACCAAACCCGGCTCTAATGTCCTGTCATCTCCTGTTGAAAGATGTATGATTTGATCCTGCTCTGGAAGTTGTTTTTCTGCTACTTCCTGTAAAACTGAATGTCGGCCACATTTAAGATACTAGGCACCTTCTTTACCCGTATCAGCTTTGGTTGATGGAAATGGCTGAAATGCAGTTAAAAAGTAAGTGGAACGTGTTCTTTTGTGTACTTAACTGCAATCTTCAAGCTTTGCCTTTCTCATTTTAAATCAGTTATATTCACAATTAAGACTCATCTTATCACTTTTTACCATATAATTTATTTGTGCAAATGCTATTTCTATCTTTCTGATCTGTTGGACACTTGTACTTACTTGAAGTTAGTTGTCAGTCTTCAGTGAGTAATGGAATTAATGTATTAATATGATAAATACTGTTCAAAGGAACAACATGTATGATTCTTCTATGAATGCTGTGTTTCATCTACACTACACATTCATCTGGACCATTACAGATTAACTGGTGCCCTTTTACATTAGGTCACAGATGATACAAGATGTGCTCTCATCCATATAAAAAAATGCCAGATAAATGGGAGAAATCATGGCCCTTGCAATCCTTCTAATGTAAATAGGCCAAGATTTCACCCATAATGATTATGCAGAATTCACACTTAAAATGCTTATATTTGCAGGAATATGTATGGTCTGTGTAGTACAAATGACTGAAGTAGCACAAAAGCTCTGAGGTTAACACTCATTTTGCTGAAATTCTTGGTGACTCGTGACTATCTTCTAATGTGATGAATTTGGTTCTCTTACACTTTTCAGACTAATGCTAGGTGAATCAAAGACAGCCGTTAAAACACGGTGAAACTCATAGGGTAGCCAGCTGTTGCTCTACATTTTCTACTCAATTAAATAGTTGAACGCATAGTTGTGTCACTTCAGTGCAAACAGCCATTCTCCTGAAAATCTCTTATCATTCGCTACTTGTTAGTCCCTATCTGTTCTAAGGAGCTTTAGAAAAAGAAATATGATATGTGGCCAATGAATCACACACATCCATTAGGATAATAAGACAAGATTAGTTAATAATTCACCCAATGAACTGAAGTGTATTACCATAAACTACCTGGCAAATAATGACAAACAATACCAATAAATGAAAGAAACAGAAAAAATATCTGAACAATTTTATTCTTTTATACAGGAACTGAAGTTCTGTGGGCTCAGAGGTATCTTTATTTTATTATTCCTCCATGAGGAAGGAGGAATATCTCTGACACTATACAATCATAACAGTCTGAAATACTTTTAAAAAGACAATCAGTTTTTCAACCAAGCTGTGAGATAAGCAATCATCTTCCTTTACAGATGGGTAAACTAAGGCACAGAGGAATTAAATAATGGCTCAGCCTCATCCACAATCACTCCAGTTGTCCTTCCTACAGAAAACCACGAAGAAAACAGTTTTGTTCTGAATTTGCATATATTACACACAACAAAAATTGCATGCTTGCTGCAGGTGTAATTTTTAAAAAGTTCATAAAATCTAACAAAGGACTTGATGTTATATATCTACATTTCTGTATTTCATATGAATCCTCATTCTTATACTTCAAAATACCCTCAGAGCGTAAGGCAGACAGAAAATCTATGTAGCTGCACAACCTACAACTTCGTGATTTGAAGCATCTTAACGTACAGAATAAGAGTCTCTCCCAGTCTAGGAAACCTCACTCCAATCAGTACTGGGTTGGGGTACACTTAGAATTCATTAATTAGACATTTGAAAGCACAAAGCACTCCTACAGTGTTAAATTTCATCTAATGACTCTTCCTGATGAGAAACCATGCATTGATTTGGGAGAATTCCTAGGACAAAGTGGATTCTCAGAGTTCTAATCTTTTGCCTAAGCCATGAAAGTTTAGTTAATACTATAAAAGTAGGAGTTTCAGATTGACTTTTGTTCCAGCACCAGTGTGCTTCTGTCTTCTCAGGAGAAAAATTGTAAAATATGACTGTCTTATGTTTGTAAAGCTCCTTTCTTCTTGTTAATATACTAAATTACTAGGGCTACATAGTTGAAACCTGGGACATCTCTGCACCTTCCTATGTCTTTGTTGGTTAATTTTATGTGGAAACACATTTGGTGTCTCATTAACTGGTCATTAATCATTGATGAGTGTGAAACTCATTCTTCCAGTAGTGCATTGTCTCCCCTATTTCATGTGTGATAATATTCTTAATCCCAACACAGTTGAAGTATAGACAATTTGTGCACATCCATATAAGTAGAGGTAGACATGCTAAAGATGAGCCTGTTGTTTATGTGGTAGAACCAGCGATGAATTATGGCTCGTAAGAAACAGAATGTCATGTTTCTTTCTCCAAAGTATAAGATTGGCACAGACCTTTATAATACAAGAACCTATTTCTCATGAAATGAAAATGGATAATTTACAGCATTCCTAATCACACAGAAAATGCTTTGTGTGAAATGCCCTGTATGTGTTAAGAGATTATGGATTTGATAGTGTCAATCTATGAACAGGCACAAAAAATATAGTGACTTGATGCAAGGACTTTACAGAGAGAGATGAAAAAAAACCCCAGCCAAGAACTGTAAGATAAAACCTTGCTATATGCACAATTTGGAGTCAATAGGATTCTACATGACAGAAGCTTAAAAAGGCTTGCAGTTAGAAATTCATAAGACATTTCAAGAAAAGAATAAAACATATGTTCTCAATGTACTAAATTGCAGTTGAAATTTAAGTGAAATTATGGAATTATGTTATTTGCATTTCGTTTGCCTTACTAAATGACAGAGTTAATCTTACTTTGCTGAAAGACTTCCTAGCATTTGATTCTTTTGGGTGAACCAGAACAGGATTTACAATTCAACATATAGACCATGAAAATTGCTGGCTATTTCTAGTTTAACAGACACATTTCACTTAATTCAATGCAGATTTTTCTTCCAGATTTGGGGTTCATTCAAAATGTAAAGTCTGTGAAAACAGGAATGGGAAATGTTTCATTCAGGCCAAAATAAATGTGGACGCAAGCCCACCACAAGGCACAACGGCTCCTGGAGAAACCATGCCAGTTCTAAGCCTGACATTGTTCTGGTGTTATAATGAACTCTGAAGTTATTTAGTCATCCCCCGAATTTCTAAGTATGTCCTTCCTACTTAGTAAGAAATATTTTCTTCAGTCTGCCCTCAATGGCTTTATACACAGTCCTACTCGCTGTGAGTATCTTTCATAGCAAAATCTAGAATGGGTAGATTAGAAGACTTCTTAACCTTTAAAAATCTCAGTAAATGCATTTGATTTATTTCATGAAGTCTTTTGTTTTACTGCCCTCCATCTCACAAGAGAGCTGTGAAACCAGTCTACTATGAACGAGTTAGTTGTTAGCAAAAGCGTCCTAAAGGTAAGTGGTAAGCATTAATATTGCACACATTAATATTCGTACAAACATTGAATAGAAAAGGAAGGAGAGGGGAAATAAATTAACTGACATACAGATCAACTGGTTTTGATCTTGATGAGTTTATGAAATGAATTACAATTCTTCATTTGCAAGATTATCTAAGATCAATCTTTTTGGACATAATTACCATGTGATTAATATGAATAAACTAAGCAGAAGAACAGACGTGATAATTTCTTTTCATTCTATTACATGGATGATCATTGTTTCAATGTCAAACAAAATTAAGCTTTGGCCTTAAAAAACTACATAGCAATCTTGGGATGCATTTAGGATGATAATTTTATGGGGTTTGTTTGGCTGATGGTTCATTTTTAAATAATGTCATGTGCATCTTTAATATCTTCTGAAAACCTTGATGACAAATATCGACACTAGGCTGTGCTTTAATACTGTCAGATTTTTAATTTCAGAAAGTGTAAACATTGCCAAGTTTTGAAGGTCTGAACCAAGGATACTGACATAATTTTCAAAGGCACGGGTAATACCTCAGCACCTCCCTTCAACATAAAACCCCGCGGTCTGACACAAGCAAACCTCTCTATAATCCACTTCATGTATAACAGTTCTGTCACACATCCTTCCTGATCATTCATGAAGCCACACTCCGAACTGTGTTTTGCATATGAGGTTTGGGTGATGTATTTTATTGCTGATACCGTTTCACCTGTATTTAGTTCCAGTGACATGGAAAACGCTGCAGCCAATTGTCCTTATTACAGTCCCTGCGTATTCCTCCCCAGTGCACTTGCACAGGGGGGAAGATGTGAGCATGGAGTGCACTTAACTGCCAGGCTGAATGGCTCTGTAATGTAGCTTCAGCATGGCATAAATTAAGCTGTCATTTTTTTGGCAGCAAGTGCAGAGAGGCGATTTTCCTGTACTGTAACATTTGAAACAACAATTTTCTGGCTCCAGTAGTAACTGACAGTTCTGTGTGATACATGCTTAACGTTTGCGCTTCAGGGGCTGCAGCTGGAAAAAACCTTCGGGGTAAGGTGTTGTCTTTATTAGCAAGTCGAGTTTGCAGTTGCAGAACACTAACATTTCCTAACTCTTTTCAAAGAGCCTGTCACTCATACCCAAATAAATTGTACTTAAAATTTACTAGGTTCCATGAAGGTATTTAACTGTGTTGGTTATATGCAAAACGCTATTTTTGATAATGACTTCAGACCTATTTTCATTAGGAAGATTGCTTACCCAGAGAGAGTTGGCCACCGGCATTTTATTGGCGACGTGTACCAAGATGATGACTTGAAGGACAGCCAGGTTTGGAAATGATCTTGGAATGCTCAGCCAGATTCAGGCTGGTGAAGGAGGAGGAGGATGAGGCACTGACAGTACTGAGGAAGGAGGGAAGCAACCCTTTACCGGCAGGCCACTAACACGGGACTCTGAACAAACCCTGCCACAGCCGCAAGGGAAGCTTCCCTTCGCCGTCTGGCAAGATGTAAGGGTATATGCAAGGTCATTTCACAGAGGGGAGGGAGAGAAGGAAATTAAGGAGCCATCTGCGTGAGTGAAAGGTCATTTTATTAATTGTATGAATCTTGCAGTGTTCTTCTGTTTCAGAAACGTGGTCAATTTTGACATCACTTTTTTAAGGATCCAGAGACACATTCTGATTTTCTGGTACAATGGTGAAATCAGGGCAATTGCATTAGATTTGCAGTTGTACAAGTCAAGGTAGGAATCAGCTCAGCATATTACACAGGTCACTTTTCTACCATTGCTAAGAAATACTTGCAGTGCTCCTTAAGCATTCAGATATTTTGACACCTGTATACACCTTCATTACCTCCAGCCTGAATTACTGCCGTTCCCGCTAATAGGGGCCCTGGCCGCCCCTTGTGAGCAGGCATCACTACATGCAGCCAGTCACTCATTGTTGTCCATTTAAAATATTTTGGCCTTAATGCTCATATGTTTAAGTCATTCCTTCAGTGCCTAAGTTCATGCTGGTACTGATTTTGAGATCTGGCTCTTAACTTTAAAGTGACATTGAATCCAGAGCTATAAACGGCATGAAAATTCACACATTTTCGTTGTCCCTCCTGGTCTCCACTTTCCTGGGTCTTGACTGAGTTTCTCAAAACTACCCAAGAGACTTGGATGGCCAGTTTCCACTGAAACAAAAGCTTTCTAGTGGTGCTTTGGGAAGGCTTGGCCTCAGTAGCTGTATGCATGGGAGATTTCAATCTTTGCCTGTTTGGGTCAAAAGTGCGGGAAGAAAGAGAAAATATGTTTTAAAACATTCATCAATGAGCTCAATTTATGGGATCAGTGCTGCCAAAGGACAGAAATTACCTCCTTTGATTTTCAAGTGAGATCTAAATACACTGGTGCTTATCAAGTTCGCCATTGTTCATGTTCTTGTCTGGCTGTGTGTCAAGTTTAAGATGTAGTACTATGAATTGGCACCTGACTTTTATTGTAGAGGCACTCAGTCTTATTGATATAATTAACAGCCTGTAAGTTCTTTCATTACAGACTCAGATTTAAGAAGTTTAAAACTCAGCCAAAAAAATCACTTTTGATTAAGGCTTGGCAGACATGATCTTTTCCATTATTTCACTTTTAAAATCTTACTTTTTGAGGGATTTCCTTCTCTCTAACTCTTCACTTGGTTATCTCAAAATGAAAACTATTCAGATTTTTTTCTGAGAATTCCTAATAACAATAATTAAACAGCAGAACTATATGCTTATTATACAGTCATCAGGGAGGACAGCAGAAAGTGTCTTCCTTCATGCCTTTACCCTAAACAAGACTGTGCTTTAACGTTAAAGCCTTTATGCTTTCCTTTGTTCCCCCAAACCCAGATTTTGCTTTTTGAGATGTATTCCATATCCAATAATCCACCTACATAGACACATAAAAAAATCACCTGCATACAAACGTAGACAGGGACCACCTCCAGCTGGTGAATCCTGGAGTAGACTTGTGCTGCTCTAACTTACAAAAGGTTTGGTGAATCAAGGCACTATGGTGCACCTGCTTGTGTTCCTCTATTTTTCACTTTTGGAAACTATTTGGTTTAAGGAGATAATCTGATCTGGAAGCTTTGGCCTCTTAAATTCTGATAAACTGTCTATGAATGGTTATATACTCTGTGACTTAAATGCTGAAAAGCTTATTTTTCCATCAGGTTAAGACTTGCGATTCCCTCCCCGTAGAAAATTAAACTTCTTAGGTTACTGTTATCATCACTTCTGCCCAGCCAAAAAGATGCTGAAACATTTTGTTATCTTTAGGATAGTAGGGCTTTTATAGTGAACCCAAGGATGTACAGAGCAAGGCTACAGTCGTACATGTGTAGTACTGTACCTATGTGGTGAGGAGAAGTGAGCAAATCAATGTAAGACCAATAGCTATCTCCATGGCTTTAGCAGTACAGGAGTATCCCTAATTTAAAGTTAGTTAAGTATATTCTTAAATACGGGCCAAGCTGATGAGGTGGAAATGTATATGTAGCAGGCATATGTTTATGGGATTTTTTTTGAACAAGAACCTAAACTGATTTCCTCAATGATATGCAACCCTCTTACATAATGTCATGTGTAAAAGTAAAAGTACCTGCAGTACAGGAGTGCACATCATGATGATTTTTAAAAGGGTTGTTTGCTTAAGGCTTGGGAAACTCACCACCTAATTCATTGTGTCATTTTCTTTGCCTTAATGTCAAGCAGAGGCCACTATAGCAAAAAGAAGTAATTTTAGGTGTTTTTTTTTTCCTTAACAGTTGGTGTTAGATCATAGTACTTCCAAATTCAAGGTTCTGGAATGAACAGCACAAAATAAGAATAGTGGGATTTCATGCGTAATCGGGTTTTAGGTTGATCAAATAGGCTGGAACTCAGATAATTTTAATGAATGACAGGTGCTTTTCTCTAAATGCACCAGGGCAACTGCCAATTACATACATTACATACACGCACACACCTACCCTTACAAAAGAAATGTATGGATGATGTACACAGAAATAAAAATAATATGGAAACTTAGACTCGAGGAATATAAGCTTTGCATTCCAACACATTAACTGTAGCTTTATTTAAAGTTCGTATGCAAACTAATATTTACTCTTGCTTCTGAAAGATAAATAAAATCTGATTGCCAGGTCTAGGATATCAGATTATGCTGCTGTAGCTTTTATGTTAAGTTTTAATATAAATCTGTTTAATGCACAGTCTTCTATCTTTTTATAGCTCCAAATCTCAGGAACAGTATTTCCAAAAGTCCTGTTGTGCATCTATTTGATTATTCTATTGTCTTTTAGCTGGTCTCTCAACCCCAGGAGTATGAAGTATGCTGGTTTAAGCTGAATTGCCAAGTATCTGCTATTTTCCCCCATATGATCAGCACTGCTGGGTTTTAGTATTACCATGCTTTGTCAATGTTAATGTAATGGCAAATGATGAAGATGCCCTTTGGCAGGAAACATTTCTAGCCCTTAATAATAAACAATTTCTGCACCTCAAATTGCTGCTATACATGAGCAAGTTTAGTCAACCCCTGAAGAGAACCTGTACCTTCTCATTACAGGTCAGCAGTAGTGAGAAAGCAATTCACCAAGCCGTGGGGTTGGCAATCACCCATATTTTCTGCTATGAGTAAATAACTCCAATTGATTTAATCATAAAAGAATAACAGGAAAACTACATTGATTTCCAAATCCCTAATGTGAACATCAGAATATATTGACTAAGTTGCATGTAACAAGGTTGTATCCATTTGTATGAACTGAAGAAATATCAATATTTGATCATTACTCTAACAAAAAAATATGACAATTTGCAGTCATCTCAAAATGGACTGAAGTAGCATTATGCAGTGCTATGGCTCAGTCTGCAGGGGTGAAAGTGGTAATATTCCATAGTATTCATAGGCTAAAAAGGGAAAAATCCATATTTTCAGGCAAATGCACCTCCTATTAATTGTAACAGGCTACTTACATGATCCTATAGTACTAGTAAATAAAATAGCATTGTTTTTATTAAAGAAATCAACTAGCAATAAAAGACTTACTGTTAGTCCTGTAACTGTACTCATCATAGCAAGTGATCAGCGCTAGCCAAACCAAACTGTGTCAAAACAGTAAAATAAAGAATATAACTGTTTTTTAAAAAATCTAATGTTTTCCCTGTGGAGATGCCAAAGCATTGATACTTCAGCTTGTATAATACCTTAAATTGCTCTTAATTTGCAGTGAAAGACTCAGGATCAAAATTTGTTTAAAAGTGGTAAGAAATTGATATCACCTTGGCAAGACTAACCAGCCAATTTAATTTGTGCTGTTGTTTTTCTTTTTTTTTTTTTTTTTACATTTAGGGTGAGTGTCAGGGCTGTAGTACTTTTTAGTGCAGCTTATCAGCTGGAAGTGAGAACAGCAAGATCTCTGTGTCCAGCCAGTTCTTTGTAGACAACTATTAGAGAAGGAAGAATTCTAAACTGCACAGAAGGTGACATCTTTTCCCATATAAACGGACAGATATTTCACTCATGCTTGCAAAGACAAGTTTCACCTGGAGACATCAACTGAAAACCCTACAATTTGGCACTAGCTCTTTACTGCTGGACCTAATGGGTACAGCTACACTAGTGATACAGTGAGCTGGCAGGACTTTTTTGGTGGAAATTTGCCTTGTATCTATAGGGGTCTGGTGACACGTGCTTGTACATACCACTAATACAACCCAGACAATTTCCCCCTTGGTAGAAGGCTGAAGGTACACACAGGGGCACCATGCAGAGCACCCCACATGCAAAGTAGAGCCAAAGTCCTCCAGCAGTTGGCACTGTGTGCATGCCTAGCACCAGTGGCCAAAGCAAACTTCATTACCAGTAAAGCTATGAGGCAGACATGAGGTCTTAGATTCAAAGTGGCTTGCAGCAAGTCAAACCCTACTCCTTTCTTCCATGCATTTCACCAGTTAGTAGTGTAGACGTCCCCACGTATCTTCTTTATGACCTATCACAGCTTTGCCAAGGGATTTTGAACAGCACTCAAGAGCAAAGGGACACTCAACGTAGCTAGAGCGAATAGCAAGATGTAACTGCACATTTAAGGACACAAGATAGTAGTAGAGGCTATTGCAAAATCCAAAGATTCTTCCCTTAGGAATCATCAGAGAAGATGTTCCTCTACTAACAGAATTAGCAGCTTGCTCTGCAAGACAAAATTTGCTGAAAGTAGACAACAAGTTGCAGTCTGATGATACAGCTAACCTAACACAAAAGCCCCTTGGAGGAGGTTTGTGAAATAGGAAAGAATCAAATTAGGAAAAAAAATCAAGCTATTTGGCACACAAAAACAAATAAAGGACAGGTAAGAGTTCTGAGAAATTAAAACTGCAAAGTTATGTGAATTGGCTGAATAGGTATGTGAGTCCAAACACCTGGAAAATTGCAAGCTCAGTTAGAACTCAGATTTGAAGACCTTGAAGTCACTGGAAAGATTGTCATTGATTTCATTGACTTTGAATTCAATCTTGACAAAGCTTTGCTCAACAGAAAAGTATTGCAACATATAAATAGGAACTGCAGGATCCAGCATGTTGGGTATCTTTTAGCTGGAGCGTTGCAAATACCTGTCATACACTGCGCCATTGCTAAAAATTAGATTTGTGATTTTTCATAAAAAGATGTGCAAAACATCTGGGATTTACAAACTTTTTCAAGTGTAAATGATGGATATAGGTCTGTTCATGAATAGGGGAAGATTTTTTATCACAGCTCTGTAGGAGAACAAAATGAGCATTGCATCAGTCAGTAATATTCAAACTGCAGTTGTGTTTGGACAGCAGCGTAGCAACATGCTGCCGTTCTGTGCTAGATACGGGTGCACGTGTGATGGGCTACAGGATGGTGAATTGATTATACCATAGTTGTGAGCAACCTTTTTACTTTTTTCCAATGTTTTTATAGAAAAAGTTTATAATTGTGAACTGGAATATGATGAAGAAGGTTGCGGCCTAAAGTCATATTGCCTTTAATGCAGTGAGTAGAAACCTAAAGAGCTATAAAATCAAGAAATCTCTGTCATTCAGTTTATGTGAGAAAAATCTCTTGTCTCAGTGCTGCTTAATCTTCTGTATGTAGATAAAGCAATACGTAATTATTATATTATTTTTTATTACAAAATAATAACTTAAAAGACACACTAGGTATGCTAACCTGTCATCTTTAGATATAAAAACTGAATAGAGTATATAATTGATGGGAGGTATGTACTGAAAATTAATTAATAATAACCTTAATTATTCTTTTTACTATGGCTATACTGATCTTAGCAAACCAAAGTCTATGCTGTTTTAGCTGATTGCTTGAGGGGAACCATTCATACCAAACCGAGCGTTGGGTCTTCATTCCTGAACTTCATCTGAGTTTGGAGCAGGGTCTTATGATAGGCAAGTCATGACTGTAGTTCACTGGTCATTTAAGAGGTAACAGCTTTCTGTCCCTCTTTCTTTCTAATTTCAAGTGTAGCTTTGTTTATTATGGGTTAAAATGGTTACATACTCAACTGGATATAGAAAAAAAAAAAGACTATGTAATTTAATTGACAGGGCCAGTATAAATTTCAGTTTTCATTTAAATATCTCATTTAAATAGCAGATTAAACCCAAATTTGTGAAAAACATAGAAGGGAGACAACTTTTCAGCCTTCGATACTGAAACTGAAAATTAGACCATTGAGCTATTTCCCAAGTTCTCTGTAGGGAATCATCTGGCAGAGATGGAAAATTTAGAATGAAAAAGACCTGCTGAAACTGAAAGTAGAGCTCTCCAGAAGTGCAGTAAAGTGCTTTATCTAGCTAAGATCCGTATTGAGATGACGTGCAAAAATTACAGAGAAAAGCGGTAATCAGTAGCACTGTGGAGCTGCCATGTTTTTTAGGAACCACCGGTAGCTGTAGCATGACCCTTAGCAAGAGCGTGAAGCTGAACTGTGTGGAGATGGCTGTGTAAAGCTTCTACATGCTCTGCGATATGAACCTATCTCTGCTAGAAATAATGATTGCAGTTATTTACTTTCCATATTTCCAATGGAATTCTGCCTGGAAATACAGTAGCTCCTACACTTATACAGAAATCACTGCAGAATAATATTAATCTAGCTGAAGTCACTCAGTCAGGGTGACTCCAGAGAAAGCCAGTGCAGATATTTGTCACAGTCAGTGTTTGGACAGGACATCAGGGCCATGAGAACAATTCATGGATGTTTCCATGGTCAGTGCCGTTGTGTGATAGAGAATGCCATTTCATCTGGTCAGTGATGCAAAACATGAAGCCATGCTGTTGATTAATTATCTACTGAAGGGACAAATGTTGTCCACTGAAGCACCAATCTTTTTTTTCTAAATCTATTGCAAAGAATCCCAGAATAATGTAAAAAATTATCTGATGTCATCTCTGACTGCCATATTACACCAGCACTAATTTAAAATTACAGGTTTCCTCAGAAAAAATGAAGCATTGAGAAAGTGTTTATCACAGCCCCCTGTTGTAACTGGTGCAGTATATTATCATATACCAACTTCTTTTGGAAGTCGTGTTTTTTGTCATCCAGCTTCTAATCCATTGGATATTAGGAAACTGGTGCTCCAGAGACCTTTTAGATTTATATATGAAAAATACTTGGAAATGAAGTTTGATTGATCAGTTACCAGACACAAATTCAATTTTTTTAAAAACAATCTACCTGCTTACATTTAAGTGCCACAAAGCCATTATATATTTGGTCAAATAAGAGCAATAAAGAACCCTAAAAGATTGTAACACTAATTTCCATGTTTGTTGCACCGTTTTAGCACTATCATAAACTGTAATAGCTTTAACAGAAATACAATCTGCAGCAGCATATTTTATTTCCAGTGTTAAACTAAAAAATGCAAAACAGGCAGAGCAGGGTAAGTCTGCAAATTTTTTTTTTCATTAGATGTTCTGAAATATCTGATTATTAATGCATTGCACATCTCCTTTTTTATTGAAACTATTTTGGCAGCTGGGACACCTCACATTTATTTCTTGGACTCCGGCTGTGGGAGCTAGAGCAGCAGACTGCCGACAGGACTCATTGCTGTGTCTCCGAGCCAGTCGTTCCCACATCCTGATGTTCGGCTTTTTCCAAATGAGAATTTGCTTTTTAATTAACAGGCAAACAAACAAAGAAGGAGGCTGTTTGTTCTAGAACAAGGAGCGCCTGTTGGTCAGCACCTTAGGACAGCTGGTGCAGGGTGGAGAAGAAAGAATTTAATATGGGATTGAGATTGCTTTCAGATATTGATCTCTCAGCGAGTCCCTCCACGGGACAGCGGGCCACCACAGAGCCTGCGGGCTGGCCTGGGGCAGCGCCTGCCTTTCCCTTACGGGCTTTCGGCAGCATTTCCCACAGCGACGTAGAAACCGTGAGCTCACCAGCGACCTGCTGCTCTGCAGGGTAGGGCAGGTTCCCCCTGCTCCACTACCGGGTGGCACCTTCCCATGGTGAAGTGGCCAGAGCAGGAGCCGGGCCAGCACGCCCTACAGCAACCGTTCACAACCCACCCTGTGAGCAGCAGAACATCTTAGAAAACTTTCAGGAGGCATAACTCTGCAGGTTACACTGACCTACACAAGCCTGAGGCTTAACCCAGAGCACTGCAGAAATGTGGAGCCCCCAGAGGAACTGCAATAGCCAAAAGGAGCATGAAACAGGAGCCTTTTACTGTGCAGCAAAAAATGGCGGTTTACGTCTAATTCAGAATTTCAGTATCCTGTACTTTATCAGTGAAAAGTTCACTCTAGGAACTTCACCTTCACTTTAGGACTTTTCTTCTAAAACATTGAAGTGTGGCTCAAGCTTTCTTCTGGAATGGTTTCTTTATGTGGAGTAAAAGACCGGCTTGGCTGATTAAATGCAACGTGTTTAAATTAAATTTGAATGTGACTCATGATGCACAGATTTGAAACAGTTAAACTATTAGTCATCCTCGTCATTCATTCCTCAGTGCAGTCTCGTGCTTCTGTTACCACCCGGAGAACATGATTTTACTTGGAAAACTGGGGCATAATTTTCACCAAATCTGTTTAACAGATTTTTCCACTCAGGTGGCAAACGGGCCACGTGTCCACCAGGAGTGCGTTAGCTATGAAGCAGTGCATTACCAGCATGCTGCGATGACAAAGCACTTGCTGGCATGACATAGGATGACATAGTTCAGACTGGAAAGGATGAGCCGTCGCTGGTACTCAGCTGATCTTCAAGGGGCTACGCAGAGTTTTTCTCAGTGCTGCCCACATTTCTTACCTCTTCGTATCCTACTCTGTCACAGCTGTGTCAGCAGAGATGGAGAGTAATGTAAATGTGACCTCGAGGTTTATCATTTTAAATACCGTGACACACTTACATTTATATAGTCCTGCAGTGCCAAAGCACTTATATTGCCATAAAGACGTTTAGTCTAGAATAAATATTCCCACAAGTCAAATAAACTAAACCAGTATAAAGTATCTTGATGCTAGCATAACTGCATCTATACTACCAGTCTTGATATAACACTTCCAAACAAATTATTTATGCCAGCACAAGATCTGTGCATTCCCGGGCCTTATTATTCTTGAATACATGACTCTGAGGGCAGGATATTCTCTGAAGGGCTGCAAGGCACTGAAAAACTGACATCAAGCTCAAAAGAGGAGAGGGGAGTAAAATAAACGTAAAATGCACGTGTGTCTTCCATAATGAAGCAGCACTCTTTCGCAGACATTATTAGCTGGTAGGCTACTGAATATCATTTCCTTACAGAAGCCATTTCAATGTTGATTAAACTAAGTGAAAAACAAAAAAAAAAAGAGTGAAATACCCTTCAGTTTACAAAAGTTCTAAGGGCAGATTTTCACTGCACTACTCATAATCATGAGTAACTGCAAATGTAAGATAATTCATACAGATAATCATTGGGAAAAAAGTGTTGTTCTGCGTAAATGCAATTTGAAAATGTTTTTGTTCACTTTGCTTCTATCCTACGTTCAGTTCTCTGCTGTAGGCAGTACAACATAAGTTCTTGTCTAGCAGTTATTTATTTTAAAATAACTCGGATGAAGTAGAGTGTCTTTAATTTGAGAGGCAATTGACTTGATCCCTTTTTGTTTACTTGTTCACGCTGCTTTTCCTCCTACATGCTGTCTTCCCAAGTTGTAAAAATTCATTCACAGCAGGGAACGCAACGGCCTTACCTGTCTTTCATTTATTCAGTGTTTTAAAGCGTGCCATCATTGCAGGTGTGGCCAGGCTTTTGTTGAAGCTTCTTAAAAAAAACATAAAATTCTGATTTACCTGCTTGAATCTGTCAAGAGCCCATTTGTATGCACGCAGCTAATGTGCTAGAAATAAAAGCCGCAACCTGTCAAATAAACTCCTGCACCTGTATGAAGCAGTTAAATTGTTCCATCTACCATTATTCTCGGAGATCAAAGGGCCCTCACTGTGAGGGGCTCTGAAGAAATAAAGAAAATGATAGACCTACTTGTCCTTGAGCTAAAAAAGAAGGGGTGGGGGAAAGAAAGAAAAGTGGACTAGTTCAACTACCTGAAGGAGCTTTTGTTTGGCATGGGCACAACATGAACGCATTCTTTCACATTAAGACCCAAGAGGAAGAAATTCATTCACCCTTATTATAGTGACGTAGCTGTGGCATTGATGTGTTTTTAACCTTGAATAATTGTTGTCTCTAAAGCTCCAAACAAGTTTTATCCTGTCCACAGGTCAGTTTTGTTACAAAGGCCAATTAGTGGAGCTACCTTAGCCTGCAGCAAAAAGCCAAGTAATGGTGGGGCATGCCCCATCCAGAGGTGATGAATAGCCCGTAGAGCTATAATTTGAGAAGGGGGGAGGGGGGCTTTGAAGCATTTACCTTACATGGAACTCCATTGTCACTGCAGGCTGTTTGATCTTTAAATAATTTACTTAATGATCTCACCACGGGAGCAATTGGCAGAGCAAGATTAGGTTGTAAGGGCCTAATGGACATGGGAAAACTTAAAATTACTAGAAGAGAGGTAAGTACAGAACTGATTTTTTTCTGTGTAGATTCATGATTTATATGGGGGGGGAAGCTATAAATTATAGTATTTGCTTGATGTGTTCTGGCGGAGGAAACAAGAAGAAATTCTGCATTTGGTGAATGGTTCAGGCAATTTTAATCCTTACTCTTTTAATCTTTCTGGTTTTGTTTTGCTTCTCCTTAAAAAAAGGCGGCCCAGGGAAATTATTGTTTTATAATAGATTAATAGGTCAGCAATAAAAACCTTTGGCCACTGTGAATAGGCTGTTGTTAAAAGGTCATGGTTAGCATAATATTTCACTTTCGATAAATAAAGTGTTGGAAAGTCTGGGGCTGAAGCTTGTGAATGGGTAAAGTGTAGCATGACCCCTTTTACTCAGAAAATATTGTAAAATATGAATTATTAGCTCACTTTGTAATCACACATGAAAACTATGCACCATTTTGTGGATAGATGATTTGGGATATTCTACAATATCCTGAAGATACAACATTAGTCACCGAGGCACCCTTTAATTACTTGGAGATAACAATTGTTGCATTCCTGTGGTATTACACTCATTTGCATAGGGAATACTAAAAGTTCCAAGAAAAAGTTAATTAGACCTATGGAAGAGTTGTAGACTTCTTAATATAGATCACTATATAATCATTTAGTATCTGCCTTTGTAGATGGATACCTTTATGTGAAACCAAAAACATTAGGAAGAGTTTCAGACTTACCTACCTATCTATCACATGCAGTTTCTAAAGTTATATATTTTAGATAATTAAGGGCAAGCATTTAAAATGTCTATATAAATACAAGTAAAATGTCTACATAAATACAAATAAAAAGGGCAACAGTCTTACCTGCTTTGCACATATGAACATCTTTTTAAAAAATTCTTACAAGATGATCAGTTTGTGGCCCTGGATCAGGAAGCAAATGACACTTATTGTTTTGGATTCATATGTCAGTTTAGAGCATTACCTTTATTACTAAAGCTGATCCAACCTCTTCTGAGAAGTTTTCTAACTTCAGTTCTTCAAGTTTCATGCATTTTCAGTTGTTCTTTCCCTTTTTTAAGTCCTCTCTTTTCTCTTCCAGATCTTACACTGAAAACAGAGAAAAGGGTAAGGCTTAATAAATGGCAGTGGACTACACTGAAAAAAGGTAACTAGTGAGGAGGACGGAAGACAGAAAAAAACCAGCACCCCTGCAGTTTTTCAAAAATATTTCAAAGAAACAACATTTTGGGCAGTAAGTTCTGCAATAAGAGGGTTCTGTCGGGGGAGAGTAGGAGAGTTTTTAACAGATACAAAGTTGTTGCCTGATGCAACTCGTTGCTATGTGTCTTCACTGCAGATCTAAGCTGTGACTTTACAAGTGTTTAATTAAAATTGGGGTCTTCGTGTTAGTAACTCTGGAAGCTTGTTATCGAAATAATGCTAAAACCTCAAGGTGTAAGATGCTAAGGACAAGTCTGATAGTCCTTGTCCACCTGCTTCTACCATGAGAGCTTTGACTTCATGGACTTCTTCGTTGACATGTTTGTTGATCCTTCATTTTTGTTGAATTTTGGATGAAGAACATCCTGACAAAGAGGTTGGCAGAGTTGAGGAGACCTCAACAACTGTGAAAGTATAGGAGCTGGAACAGGTCCTGGAGCAGGTCCAGGTCCTGGAGCAGGTCTGTCAGCACAGTCCTGCCCCAAAACTGGACACATTCCAGGTGTGTTTGGAGGAAAAGAAAGAAGCATTGCAATTGGTGCCACAGCTGAGTAAGTGGGAAAAGTAGGGTTTGTTACTTTTAGAAACAAAATGACAGCATTGGTGGAAATGTACTGTAGACTGTTGACTTCAGTCACTGACATTGGAAAACACGTGGTATTTAGGTATGGTAGGTTTACCATTTTTTTAATTGCAGACTCAGCTGATAGTGTGAGCACATCAATTTGACAGTCTCCTCTTCTGTTCCATTCATTACATGTTTGATATAAGATATAGTCCAAGCTAGGGGCAAAAAATAAAGCTAGAATTAACAATTAATTTAAGGTAATATTTAATGGATTAATACGAATGAAACATTTTAAAACTGGCAATATGAGCTTAGCAAGTAGGATCATGTATTTTTAAAATTCACCTGTGCATTTCTAAAGTATTTAAATTATGTATCGTATTATGTCAAATTTCTTAAGCTGCTGTGATACATCAAGATTCTTTTTACCTCAGTGATCACTGTCCCACTCTCCTAAGTACACTACCAAAAAAGAACTAAGTAAATGTTAAATACTTATGAAGCTTTTTGAGCAGTAATGGATAAGGGTCCTGAATTGAAATCAGTACTTGTTAGGCAGAAAAAGGGGTCTGTAACTTAAATGAAAGGGGTGGTCCAAAAAATAATATTCCTGCCTCATATGAGGCCATGAGAATGGTTATAATTTATATTGGAGGGAAGTAGATAAAAATATCACTGTTCAGTGCTGCTGTGACATGAACATAAAATCATGAATACAAACCCAATATGCTCTTTCACTGCCAGAAGTAAAAGGAGAAAGGGAATAAAAAGGAGAGAGACAAGGGGGTGGAGTTCCCAAAGTATATCCAAACACTGAGGAAGCAGGAGTGAAGGGAGTAGAGGAGGATGTTGGCCAGCTGCTGTGTTTTTGAGAGGGAGGAGGCTGCATAGGCAGCACAAATTCTATCCCCAGCCCCCAGAGCAGGCACGCTTCAGCTGCAGGTATATACACCTTGGAAACAGTTGAAGCCAACAGAATTCTGCTCCGTGCAGATTCTCTTTGTTGCCGGACTACTAAGAAAATAGCAGAGGTGCTTGGGAAAACAGATAACTTCCAGCAGAGTGCACCACAGAATGGTCCATGGAGTATCTCAGCTTTGGGAAGGCACCCAAAAGCATGATAGATAGAAAACACATGCATCAAAACCCCTCTGTGCTGCACTGGCTATATGACTGATTTCTGGTGGTGAAGCTCTCTCTGAAATCCACCTTCTCCCTGGCAAATGCAGAAAAGGCTGGTAGGCATGGCTTAAACAGTGGCTCAGATATCTCTCTTCCGTGTTAGTCTGGCACTTTTCTGTATGGTCATTTGCAGGCAGTGTGAATGGAGGGATTTAGAGGACTGTCCTGTTTCAGTGCAGGACCTGCTAGCCAGGAGAGCAGAACTCCTGCTGCAGCAGCAGGTTTTGAGGAGGAAAACACTAAACAAGCTTACATCCCTCAATTCCTCTTTCTTTCCATCCCCATTTTGTGATGTCTGATCCAGTCACAGTGGAGGACTTGACTCTATGTCCATCCTGAGTATAAACTCAGGATACAAACCTGTGAAAGTTAGGCAGATCTAAGTTTCAGTTACCTTATGTCATTAACGTGGAAAAAAGATGAAAATGTCAGAATGAAAAAGATGCTTCTGGAGAATACGCTTTTTAGCCTGACCATTCACTGACATTGCAAGAATTTCCAATTAATATAGACAATCAGGAGGAGTCCCCTGTTTTTCTCCTCAAAGGAAAAATATTGAATGTTGGTACATTGTATGTGTATATATATGTACACACCCATACATATATATACATGTACACCTGGGATGTACAAATAAAAGTCTGAAGGATTACAGTATAAGGGAATTCTTGGATACAACCTCAGACATGCATAAACTGATAAACTCTCCTTGAAGCAAGTAGGAGTTTTGCAAACTTATATGTAGCTGCCAAGTTTTGTATGGAGATGGGTGACATTTTATTCAGTTTAGCTAATGAGATGTTTGCATATGTGTAAAAAATGTATTCATGGTAAACCGCCTCTTTAAATAGTTGTGTGGTTTTAGTAATAATGAGCGGCATCACTAGACAGCCTTCATGACTGATATCCTCTGGATTTTGAAAGAAGGCAGTCTGGTAAGCTTAACAAACACTAGCAAACCCCGGCAGCATACCTGGGGTGGAAGATTTCCTCCGGGGCAAAAAGGGTAGATCAGACTCAATAGATCAGCCACCATTTGGCCTCTTCACTGAATCTGCCAATTAGTGCAGAGCATTATGGCATGTTTGTGTTGTGGCAGCTAGAGAAAGAGACCTGCCAAACTCATTCTATACAGAACCCCAAACATCCATTACACGCAAGATGCTTTTCATCCTGATGAGTTGGCTTCAGTTCAAACTAATGGCCAACTGATGAGAAAGTTCATTAACTCTGAAGCATTCAGTCCCTCAGGAAGTGTAAACTAAAAAGTGGGGTCCTGCAGATATACACAACATAACAAAAATGATGTTAAAATATTGAAATTACAAAGCTAAACACTTTAATGATAGGAAATGGGAGAATTAAATTTACTCTTCAAATTTTCATGTTGTCTACTTTTGCACATGTACTATAATGCAGTCTTTAATTACAGTCTGTCGTTTATGCCTTTTCCCACGTGTGTTGGAAGGCCACAAATCCCCAGAACCAACCTCTTCCATTGAATGTGATAAGTGAAAGAGACGTAGCTTTGTCTTATTAAAGATCCGTGTTCTTCCACCACTGGATATCTGGTTTATGATATCAGTGTAATAGACACTGTATGAAAGCTGAATATATGCAGATATATAGATAGTCATGTGACTTCCATTAAAATGAAAGGTATTTACTGCAGATATGCACAAATAGAAAAAGAAAGCCCATGAATATATAATGGTTTTTTTCTCATTCCCTTCACATGTTCTAACTGTTTATTCTTACCAGATGCGGAGGATCAGTTGCCTAAGTCCATTTGTTTTTCAGTTGTGTTTCTGCAAGCTCTGTATGCCCATTTATTTTGGAGTGTAACTGTTAGGTGGGTCCAAGAGAACATAGAGAAACCAGAGTCCTAAAAAAATCATTCCTTTTGGAAACCCTTTCCTTTATCTACTATGTGACTTAAGGCATTAGGAGTCAAGAGTCGAAGTGTCAGGTATGTTGCAGTTTTGCACAGGGAGTCTAGTGGTCATGGAAAGATCTCTGAAGTTCCCTCCACAGCCATCACAGTTAAAGGAGTAAGGGTGGGACCTTATGGAAATTAAATCCTTTGGAGGCTCAGAGGTACAGAAATATACATTTGGCTAATCTGGAACAAAGCTTAGGATGTGCAAAATTTTTTTCATTGTTATTTAAATCTTTTCTTCACCCTACAAGTCCATTTATGTGAGCAAAGATGTGTTCATACAGATGTGCAGGAGTATAATCTAGAGCAAGACAGCGCTATGTAAAAGCAACACAACTCTTCAGAATTCATGGCAGCTGCAAGTGCAATCTGCTCTTCGTTCTTAAACTGTCAGAAGTAACATGGCATACATGGAATTATCCATCCATACTTGCTATGTGTAATGTAGCAACAAGAAAAGATTGTAAATAAAACAATCTTTACAGAGAGCAGGTTACAAATCTGTGCCTAGTCTCTGCTAAATCTCTGTTTTGCTTTTTTGGGGATTCGAGGGCTTGAACAAAGCACCACAGAGTTTAGGAACTGTCTTTGGTCAACAAATCCTCCCCAGCCTTAATGAACTGGTCCTTTAGTGCGAGGTTCAAGACGAAATAAATCCTTCGTGCTCTGATGCAGATGTAGGTGTCAAGTGCTACTTATCCATACTACAAAGAGGGTGTGCACACTCTCAGGGCACAGGCAGCACAGCAGACATCATTCATGGATTCAAGCCACAGGAAAAGGCAGAAGAAAAGAAAAGCGGGATGAAAAAAAGAGGAGGAGGTCATCAAGCTGCTTGGCCACCCCAGGCCACCCCATGGCCTCCCTGCAGTTCAGGGACGGCCTGTCCCAGGTCCAGCTCATCCCACCAGACCTCTCCTCTCTCCCTGGAGATGCAAATTCTACATGTGCATTTCTAAACTCCTAAACCGAAATGAAATAGAGATTTGACTGCTCATTTCAAGCAAACGTGCCATTTCTTCACCTTTGGTTTGTCTCCATCTCTATTCTCATTCATATACATTTTTGTCATATCAATGAATGATATTTTCATGTATCTTGACCAAACACAAAAAAAGTATAGTCCTGAAAGTCACCAGCTATATGAAAGCTTTGTCTGTAAGCTTTAAGGGATGTTTGTAGAGCTTATCAAGGAAAGATGAAGATTTTTGGAAATCAAAGACAACTTCCCCTTTCTGTCATTATGGTCTAAAACAATGATAAGCATTTCGTGAAGTGTTAAATACTGGATGTTTTTAAATTCAGGCTTATTTATATTTGCCAATTGTCTACCAGAGACTTAGTAATTTCTGGGTTTGATTTCTCAGAAATTATTTTTATATTAAAAAAAAATTTCTTAAGGTATTTTTTCAGGTTAAATACTTACCTATAGTAATAAATAATAATAATTAAAGCAAGTATTCTCTGATTTGTGTAATGGGCAATATTAGGCATAATAGGGTCTTCATCTGCAGAAAATATGATGATGCTGTTCCGTTTTCTTCTTTCCATCCTGATTTGATTCAAGCCCATGTGAGGCTGATTTTGTACAGTGCGGCATTTTTTACATCTTCCTGTCTTTTGCTTCTCTCTAGAACTCCACACTATGAATTTTTTTTGTTTATGTTGTTCAGTGTAAGGGATAAAGCATCTAAGGTGTTGCCAGTTTTACATAATGTTCATTATGACTGCTTAATCCGTTTAATACTGACCTAAGAAGCGGCGCAGTGTGGGATGTACCCTCTTGTGGGCAAAGAGAATTTTACAGTCTTCCCTGGCATGTTGCAGACACCAGTTTGGTTTCATTTGGACTCTCGGTGAATAAAAAAATCGCATCAGTAATCAGGGCTTAGGACAACATTTTCAAACTTTGGTGTCTAAAACTGTGCATCATTGAGCATCAGTGGAGGAATCCATACAAGATCTTAAGAGCTGTGATGCACAGCACTGCAAGAGCTAGGACTTACAGGGCTACTAAGCTACAGACCAAAGTATTTTAGAAAGCCATTTTATGGGAAGACACTTGTATAGTAAGGGATGTTTGGCTGGGCATTAGCCAGAGGGATGAAGCTGCTAAGGAGGTTTCAGCTCCTCTGTTATTCCTGTCTCCCAATTGCAATTCCCTGCCTGTACTTTTTAGCTCCACAGCCCTGTGGAGAGCTAATCAGCCCATGAGCCAGCCTCCTGCATAGTGATGGGTCTGCAGGTGTGAGCGGGACTGCCGCAGTTGGGTACTGTGGGCTTTTCTCTGTTGGGTCTGTGGCACATTAAACCCCAATCCCATTGTACAGAACCCCAGCCCCATCATGTAGAGTACCAACCCTGTCACATCGAGTCCATACCCCATTGTGTAGAGTCCCAGTTCCACCGTGTAGAACGCCAATGCTGTTGCACAGAGCCCCAGTCTCATTGTGCGGAGCCCCAAACCCATCTATAGAGCCCTGATCCCATCGGGTAACACCGAGCAGGAAGGTGCTCTCTGTCCTGTGATCCAACACTGTGAGATGCTCCCCTACCCCTTGATGGGCGAGAGGTGGTGCAATTCCCATGAGAGTTCTACCTGAGCTCTCCTGTCACCTGGAGAGTAAAGGGGTAAGCAAGTCCTTTTGTATCACGCAGTAACCCCAGGCTCTGAAAAGTGGCTACGTTAGCATCATGAGTCCTGCTCCACAGGCTTATCTAGGTGTTTGCCTTGACCAACAGAATCTTATGTTACATTATGCTCCAACATATACTTACTGAAAGCTATATTATATTAAAAAATAATTTGTATTTTTTATTTTATGATGTTACAAAAAGAGGCAATTTAAAATGATACAAGGAAACACAGGGCATAGGTAGATAGTTAAGTATAATTATATTTTCCAAATTCTAATAATCTGCCTTCCTAGGTTAAATCATGCAATTAATACTATTTCCATAAATTTTCTTTAATTTGCACTGGAACTGCTTATAATTTCATCTTTAAGCTGCTAAATTCCATGATTTTAAACTAGTTATCTCTCCTTGATTGAGGGTACTTTTTAGCACATGAAAATATTTAGCTTCATTTCACAATCTAAAAGAAATAGATATGGAATATTAATCATGTTTGATTAAACACAGCTATACATTTTTTCATTAATTCAAATTTACGCTGACATTATCTTGATTGAACTGAAGTATCAGTCTAAATAAAAACAACTCCAGTAAAGTAGTTTTAGTTAAACAAATTTGAACTAAGCACAAATAATATAAGATCTGTACATTTCAGTTCCTTCTCTTTTATAATTGCTTGCTGCTAACATAGCTAAAATCTCACTAAATCCCAGAATCACAGAGTGGATGAAGCTAGAAGGCACCTCTGGACATCGTCTAGTCCGGTTCCCTTCTCAGACCAGGGTCAGGCAAAGCAAGTTGCCAAGGAACACGCGCAGTTGGATTTTGAATATCATATCTGAAGGATGGAAACTCCACAAGCTCTCCGGGCAACCTGTTCCAGTGTTCAATCACCCTCAGGGTAAATTTTTTTAAATCTTGTGTTTAAATGTATTTCTAATTAGTTTTTCTTATAAATGATGGAAATAACACATTAACATCAATTATATAAAGTGATGGCAATACTCAAATATTAACATGGTAGGAAATATATGTATTTAAATAACGCAGACTTGTTCAGCATTATAAAATAAGAAACTTATAAACATAAAATCAGGCTGTGGGGATCTCACTTTGGACACTTAAAATCAGAGACTTTATCCTGCAGGAATATCTCTGTAGCTCTATTCCTTTTTTGTAAAACAGAGAAAACTCAACTTGCCTCACAGGAGCACTGTGAGATAAATTCAATGATGTCATTTGTGAAGCACCCACATATCGCAGCAAGGAGTACAATAAAAAAGAAAAACAGGAGAATATTAATAATTTCGTATTCAGAGCAAGGAGTGCAATAAATATGTCATAATGCAACATGCTGAATAGAGACGAAATGCAATGTTCAAGAGTAGCTTGTTAAGCGAGCATTGTCCATCCTGCATCCTTAAAGAAGCTGAAGGCCGGTGGCAAATACAATGTATGATCATATAATTAGTGATTGTGTTTTAGCATAGAAATTAAAGTGGCCCAAATGAGGATTACACAGGAATCACCTGACTTGGAATGTTTAAATTGTCAACCTTGACATACGGAGTAATATTTACTTTGTGTACATTAGCACATATAAATGTAACATCATTCTTAAGACGACTACCATTAATAGAACAAAAAACCCTCACCAGGATCATGTTAATAAACTCTAATCTTTCTATGTGTCTGTGATTTTTTAGGAAATGCTACGTTTAGAGGCGTTTTATTTTGTGCTCTGCATTGTGAATCTGATGTCATTTGAATACATAAGGGCCCCATTGTTCTGTCATTTATGCCCCGTGCTCTTCTGCTTTTAGCATGATTAAACAAAAGAGACACATACCAAAGCTTTCTCGTTTGAATAATGCAACATCAATATTTTACATCTTGGGCTGCATTTCAATTTTTTCTTCAGCAAGGTGAAAGCTTGAAAAGGAAGAAACCGTTGCTTGCAAAAGCGTCAATTAAGTTACATTCTCCTCTTTTCCAAAAGAGATATGTGTCTCAAAAAATACACATTATTGAGTAGTTGTCATTCTGTTGTAAACCAGTTCTCCAACTGATGTTCTTATTCTCCAGTAGCATAAAGCAACCAATAATGCATTTACACAGCAGTTCCATTCTTAACACTTTCAATATGTTTTTTCAATGGATGGATTGTGCTTTTACCTTCAGTAAGGAGCAGCCACACTTTGGAAGGATGCATCTCAGTGGACCAAGAGCACGGCGCGTCATAGGGAGTGGAGGGGTTCAGCTGCATCTTACGCAAAGCACAGATGTTCATGTTTGGGCTGGATTCAGCTGTGGAGATGATAGCTTTTGGTTCTTCAACTTCCAGAAGTTAATATGGTTTGGATTTTTAATAAGACCAGCATTTAGGTCCCTCCCTCTTCCTTAACTGGGATCAGCTTCGCTGTCTGTAGAAGTGTTGCTATCGTAAAGATACTTCTGACATACATTTCACCAAGTGACCCAAACCCTCCACTTTAGCACTAGCTATCTTTTTCCCAGCAGCATGCAGCTCCCTTGCGCTCTGTTACTTACCTTTGGAGGAGCTGCTTCCATGAATCCTTTTGGCTCCCAAAAGTAAGCATCTACAACTGGGTTTGCATCTGCACCATTTCCACCAGATGAACCCTTTTGTGATGTCTTCTGTGCCCCCAGAAATAAAAAGCTGAGAGCTGCATGCTGACCTCTTGCCTTGCAGTTGATGCATCTCTGTATCAGACTCATGGGCTGGTAGATATCTACCAGTAAGTCAAAAGGGAGTTTCAAGGGAAATCAAGTACGCTGAGATTAAACAAAGATAATCTTCCCAAATACTGGGCTAGTCTCACACATACAATCAGATCCAGTCTGGTTTCCTTTTGAGAAATTCCATTAATTCCCAGCAGACGCATACCTCTGTGTACGCACAACAGTACCTGCCAGGATGTACCCTATGACATAACAACATTCTGCCATTGTTTTGCCCCCAAAGCCTGCAGTCAGCAGATTCGGTGTTTAGTGCCACTGCATTCAATGACACTTCTCACATCTTTGCAACCTGACTTGAAAACAAATAAACTTCTTGTTAAGTCTCTCCTCACTCAGCATTAAATTTTTACACCTCCACTTCATAGTTCTTTCCCAGGATAATGAAACAACGCTATTTCTGTATGTTGGATCATTTCTTCCATTTACTCTAGTACTTTGCATAGAAAGTTCATTGTGATTTTCAATACTGTTTGGAGAGTAAAGAGTATGACCGGCCACCTAAGCGATAAGTTGGTGCTTGTTTGTCAAAGCATAAAAATAAGAAAGCAAAACTGACAAAATGCCAATGTAGTTTATAGGGACAAAAACTAGATAGGATCTAACTTTGTAATAAGCAATTAAGTCCATTTGGTTAATAACACAGTATTTGTAATGATTCATTCTTACCTCTGTTATAAAGCACCTAAAGTTTTGGAACTGAACAGGCTCATTATTAGTATTTACTGTTCAATATTTCATGTTTAGCATTTAATGTTTACTATTTAATACTTAGTATTTAGGTTTTGTTATTCAGACACACTTATTCTTTATGCCAGAGAAGATAAAACTGATTTCTGTATAAACCGACTCCCATTAACTTCAGCAGGAATCACTTTTGCAAGAATCCATGGCCATAATTTAGTGTACATAGGAGGATTCTGAAAGCAAAATAAATTCAAGTATGGACTTTTAACACATTCCAAGTATGCACTTCAGTTTAGCTCAGGACCAGTCAGCTGGTGCTGTAGGATTACAGGACACATATAATGACTTTTTTAGAAAGGTTCACAGAATACCATAAGCAGCCATGAAATTCCCGTTCGTTGTTCAGCATCAACAGCTTTTTTTTTCCTCCCCCCTTTCTTATTGTGTGCAGTTCACAGTAAAATAGAGACAAATACACAAATATAAAAGATGTGTAACTATAACTTCTCGAATATGTCTGCCTCTTACTGCCTACCTGTCATGAGGCATTATCTTGATAAATATGTATATATACCAGAGACTGTATTTTATTACAGTTGGTTCTATTGTCAAAGTCTTTTGCATTACACAGCCAGAAATCCTTGAAGTTAAATGTCCAGTCTTTTGAAACTTAGAATAAAAGATGTTTAAATACTTTTCCATTTATTGAAGTGTTTTAACACCTCTCATATTACTCAGAGAAATGAATTGCTTGAAAATGAGGTTAATGCTTTACAAAAACCCTGCTTTTTAAAACCCTATAAGAGAGGTCAAAGACCAGGAAATGCTCTTACTATAATTCTCATTTTCAGCTGAATTGGCCATGGCAACTGCAGTAAAGAATGCAAGTTTGAATTTCATTATGTTCCAGAAACCTGTAACTTTGCATTATAATGACTCACACGATAACAGAAGGAAATTGCAAGCATTTTTTGATGTAGCTTACTTTAATTTATAATTTAATAAAGTAGTATTTTAAGTAGTTACTTTAAAATACAACAAAAAATGTTCATTTGATAGCTACTAAATGCATCCCTTTACATTTTACCTGTAAAATGCTCTGTGTTTGGTGACAGGTTAAATGTATACTATACACAGGGAGCCAACATTTGTCTTTGTAATACCGCAGCAGCCATAGCAATTTTAGCAGCATTCTTATTACTTTAAGCTGTCTCCATTGTCTTCTAAAGACCATAATTAGAAGCTGAAAACTTAAGGCAACCAAACTCAATAAGCTGTCATTATGAACAAAATATTCTACTGTTGCTCAACAAGTGACCGTATGTAGCCCAACATGATAATGCATTTTTCTTCAATTATGTCTCTATAGATCCAATATTAAGTCTTTTCTCAAAACTTCCATTAATTGCAGTGAAAGTTTTGCCTGAGTGATGCTGCAGCATTGGCCTTTTAGGTAATTCCTTTTGTTTAGCCATAACTGTTCTCTAAATCAGCAAGTTTTTTATTATGATGGCTTTCACTTCATTTCCTGGGGCAACAACAAGGGAGCACCTCTTCAGTTAAGACTGTTGCCTTACAAGCAGCTTAAGCATCTCACTGCAAAGCAGTATGTCAATGGTCAGGAGTGGGAAGATGAGAATGAGACGATTCCTTACAGTTGCGTGGAGCAAAATTAAGTGGTTCTGGCATGCTCGGAGATGCTGAGGCTTCCCAAGCACACGCGTAGTATTGATAGTGTTCTGGGCAAATCCACCCACACAACTACTTTTAGCAGAATCATAACTGAACATACCTTTTAAAATTCAAAGTACACTGCAGGGAAGTTTCAAAGGTTGATCTTTTTCTCCAAGAAAGCTATGCTGCACAGCTGCCTCTCTAATCGCAAGCTTGGAATAGCCTTCTGCTATTTCCAGCTCAGAGCAATGTTCAGAAGTTTTCCTCGGGCTGGAACACTCCCAGGTTCTTGCAGCTGGTCTGCAGCAACAGAATATCTCAGCCTGACAAATGTCAGTGGGAGAAACAGAACTTAATTTCACCTGGAAATGCTGGAAACAAGTTATGTGTTTACTAAGATTAGCTGGGATTTGTAGCAGGTGTATTCTGCAAGCAGCAGAAAGCAGCTAGGGCTGGATCTGCAGAGCTCGGACAGGGTGAAGGGCCATGTCAAACCATGCCCTCCATCCCATGTGCCCAGGAGTGACGTTACCCTCCTGCCGTGTCACCACCACGTTTTATCGAGAACACGTATCCTGTTAACACACGTGCCCCTAGTATTCAGTTCCCAGCCTAACGGTTATACCAACTGGTTTCATGCCCAGAGCTAAAGCAGGCAATTGTGATTGACTTCCCTGTCAAATGTGGCCTCTATCAGCAACACAGCAGGTAAAAGTGGCAAATTTGGCTGGGTCTAACACACCCGACCAGGCACACCCTCTTAGGGACCAGCTATCCCCTCTTGCAGACGTGGGCTGAGAACTTTCTGACGCCAAGAAGGAAAAAGGGCACCTTTCAAGCTGGCATGCAGCCTTCTCTCCTGGTGAGATCCAGTGACTTTTATAGGCAAAGGGCAGAGCAGACAGTATCTTTAGTCTCCCAGGTACAAATGGCAAACGCTACCTGAAACTAATGAAGGGACAGTCCTGTTGCTCATATTTGAAGGGGTTAAAATGGCCTGGGGTACATGACTGTGGCCAGTGAACCTCCTCCAAAAAGCAGCTCCAGAAAGAGAAGCATGTGTTGTGTGGGAATTTTTTTTTTTCAGGGAGCCTGAGGTTTATACAATTTATGGCTGTTCAGCAGAAACTACATCTAGGGAACCAAGAGGTCTGAAACCAGCCTTCTCTCTCCCCAAGGGACATTTCTGCAGTCCAGGAGATGCTTCCTTCTTGGGGAGAGATGATTTCTGGCTAGACGCTCT
>NW_010562576.1:88276-107447 GCF_000687285.1 Phaethon lepturus
TCTTCAGAAGCCCCTCGCATGACTGAAATAGGCTCCTGCTGTGGCAAAGTGCTTCTCCTCTTGAGTTCAGGGTATGCTGGTGGCAGCATTGATTTGTTAACCTTTGAGATCAGTCTAATGGCCAATGCAGGGCAAAACTTATTTGCATACAGAACAGTGTCTGGTACGGAGAATTAGCTGAAATTTGTATGTGGCCTGGTAATGTCAAAAATGACGTTAGTGCTTCAGAGCTTCTGAATGGTATTTTTAACAGGAGAAATTAAAGTTATAAATATCAATATTATTTAAAAATAGATTAACACAGTGTATAAATGCTTGGAGACTTGAAATAGGGAAAAAAAGCAAATTTCAACAAATCTAGGACAATCTGCTTCTCATTTATGAAAGCATGTTCAACTCCCATTGATGCCAATTTTCATCCAATTTGCAGAAGATCAAACAATATCTTCCTTTCGTTTTTTCTTTCAAAATACCTTTATCTCTTGGAAACAGAACAGAAAGAGAAGTAGTAAAGCTGATGTTAGTGCTTTTATCTTTGACTTGATTTTTGAGAATGTCATCAAGAACGGTAAAGAATCATGAATGCACATGAGACCCTGAAAGAGAGACACCAAACACGATGCCTTAGCATTTTCCATGGGAAATTCTAGGCAGATGTATCTACTGGGTTTCTGATTTGCAGCCATCCTCTAGCCTTGTGGGTTTGTTAAGTGCTGGAAAGAAAAAGAACAAACAACTGTCCAAAGAATCAAAGACAGAAAGATATTCTGTAAAGTGGCAATATCTAAAAGCCTGATGTTGTAAATGTTCAGAGTTTGGAGCTCCCTTTGAAGTGACATGGAATGTGTATGATACCTGCCTATTCATTTAGCTGCTGATAAGGTCCTAATTAGCACAGCACTCAGACCACCTCCCATATAGTGAAGTATAGAAATAACCATGTCTTTTACTTCCTTCTCAGCTGTAAGAAAAACAGCTTTCAGGGTTTTTATTTTTTGTCAGTGTATGCATTCGGTGTACTTGTGAATACTTTGCCAAGCAAAAAACCAGTCACAAAAAGAAAATCTGCTTTTATTCCTGGGAAGTGGTGGATCCAGCATTCGAGTCACGCCAGGGAATGAGTTCGGTGGTTTTAGGTTAAGCTCCACTTACAAACTCTGGCCTGCAGGCTCCTCGGTTCAGTGCAACAGAGCTGTTACAGTGAGTCGGGATTGCTTCTCCTTCCAGGATCAGGCGAGCAGACGCTTAAATCCTAAAAATTACTTCAATGGAAATGTTCCAGCGCACAGGAGAAGTGCCTCCTGAACGCAAAACTGCAGGATCAGGCCCTTCAATTTTAAAAAATGACATTTAATATGGACAGACAAAGGCACCGGAGAAGAACACACTGACTCTCTGTACACCTGGAGGAGGGATAGTAGTACAAAACAAGCTTTTCTTTAACCACAACGGCAATCTTCTAACAGCAGCACCCACTCAAAAGCACAGAACTCAGAGGTTGATAATCATCTTTCAGTTCAGGTTATTGCATGCAATTTTTCACATTCATTCAGTTTTCTTCATACAGCTCTTAGTAAAGTAACTCCCTTAACAATAAAAGCTTTTATGGCAGCCCATTACACAGGAGAACTAACCACTCCTAGTTTTTTTATTGGCTTCTTGGAATATTTATAGCAGTCTTTGTTCTCTTTGCAAGCTTATGCATCTGGGTGTGTATGGAGATTTTTCTTCTTTTTTTGGGGGGCAATTGGGTATGACAGCGAAGTACATATATTTTTGCATTTGTAAGGTTTTAAAGTTTTATATTTGTTTTCCTCTATATATTATTATTGGCACCAAAGCCAACGTTCAGCTTGCTCCTCATTGTTTAGCACTCACTGCTGGAGAATTTTCATTCCAAGTTGCCTGACGTAAAACTTTATTTGCCACCATGCTACCTCTTCCTATAAACTGGTTACACTGTGCACACAGAGATGTCTTGATATTTGGCTCCATGCTAACAAAGCAAAGAATTTGCTTGGTGTCTAAAGGAACAGATTAAATGTCTACTTCAAGAATTTGATAGATAATTCTCACGTTAACACAATAGATTGAATTGAATTGAATTGAATTGAATTGAATTGAATTGAATTGAATTGAATTGAATTGAATTGAATTGAATTGAATTACCACAGCAGTGATGGAAAATATCATGATGACTTATTTTTGCATAGCATTTTGGACCCAAAATGGTCTTAACATTTTTGATATAACTTACATAGAAGAATAAATGGCCCCAAACAGGAATCTGTCTTTGCATACCTCTGTCCTGGTTTTCATAACTTTTCATTTACTTTTGTATTCTGTCTTTCATAAAAAACCTTTTGCTGTTTACACCATCTTCAGAAAACTCATACTGAATATTGGAATAGATGGAGGAATTCAAGATATAGATATGGCTTTTCTCTATTTTCCAGTATAATGAAAGAAGAAATTGTACAAACTGGAGCAACGGAACTGTTAAAATTAAAAGGAGAATTCATTTCTCACTTCTCATTTAGAGTTCAGAAAATAACCTTTGTACTAGGAGTTAAGGCAATGCAAATAATAAATAATAATAGTAATCATCTGGTAAATACCTCTTGAATTTATTATACACATACTTACTGTATAAATAATAGATAATTTAAATTATTCCTTTCTTTTTGATCATAAAGATTAAAAAGCTATGCATTATTAAAGAAAAATAAAGATACAAATTACTGATATGAAGTTAGGTTTTTGTAGTGTTCTTAATAAATACAAGAGTGTCGTAATAAATGCATTTTCTATGATATCTTTCACAGAGACACATTTCCCTGGCGCTTTGCTGCCACTGAAATGCCACTAGGTAGGTGGAATCTTAATTTTTGCTAATAATACCAAGCAAGTTATTTGGGCCTTGATAACATATAAGCTACATTTTACTGTGTTGACCTGGGGTAACTTCTTTCAATGGGTTTCTTAGGTGGGTATATCCTCCCTACCGCGGGGCTATAAAAATGCCTCATCCCACTGTAGAGACTGGTGGGTTTTTATAGGGGAATAGTGATTGCGTTGCTATTGCTAAATTTGGATTTGGGAAGGCCCCATGGGCTCAGTCAGGGCAGTCCTCACCCCTCCTAGAGACGAAGGTTACAGGCAACTTCTTGGACTCCTCCTTTCCCTCATGTCTTGTATTCCCTGGGAAGGGACATCAGCCTTTTAAGTGACACTCTTCATCTCCCACAAGCTGGCAGAGAGCTCCACTCTGCCCTGGCCCTGTGGGCTCATGGGTCAGGTCCAGTGGTTGCTTCTTGGCATGGAGCTTTCCCATTAGCAGCACTGGATGATAATGACCTTTATGGAGGACACACAGGGACTCCATGAAGTCCCTCAGTGTGACTCACTTGATGATGCAATTTATGCAGAAAGTATCTGGATCCTACGGTGATGGTAGCTGTAAAGAATAGCTGTGAAACCCAAACCAGACAGGAGATCAGACAAATTGTCTTTGGGAGGAACAACCACCCCCCTCTACCCAATATACCTTTTCAGCAGTCTGAAAGAACCCTATAAACGAAACCGTAGTTTGGATATCAGCATACAGATTAACTGCAGACATTTTCATGCTGCCATTGCACCACTCTTTATGTATGCAACCAAACATTTCTAAAAAGGTTGTGACTCCTTCTTGTTTGAATTAAAATTCCTAGAAATTCAGAATGCTAATACAGAGTAAAATTCAATAAGCTTTGCAAACTGCTTAAAATTATACTGTAAATATTATTTAGACATATTTGTAGGCTTATGCATAATAAGTCTATGAAAACAATCGCAAAATACTATTTTGTTCCTTCAAGCGTTTTTAACTTTCATCATGCCATTGCATTTTTTGGATTGAAGTAAAACAGAGAGACGTGTTTAAAGGAAGCATAATTGGGCTTGTTTGGAATTATTTCTCTGGGAGTTGAAAGAAAGAAAAGTCAAAGAATGCATTAGAAGTCAGAGTTAGAAAGAAGTCATGGAACACGTAACCTTTCAAGATTTTAAAACACAAGGTATAAATAATGTTTGCTTCCTGGTAAATAGCAATCATATGCATAAAACAGGAATGAACTGTAGAAATAAATAAATAAATAAAGGGAAAGTCTATTCAACTGAAATCCTAGGAACTTTAATGTTGTGGAACACCGTTGGACTGCTTCAGTTTTACAAGCGCTTTATCTCGGCTGAAAGGTGAAATTAGCAGCTTTCTCAAAACCCTGGGAAGCTATTGTGTCAATGCTACACGCTGGAGACCACTGTTTGATGCCAATGCCACTAGTTTAGATGAGCACTGCAATCAGGAGTATTAAAAGTGAGTTGGTGAATTGTGTTGCATGAAGCAACGGAGCTGCTTTACAGACAAAAGAGCTGAATGGGGTTTTATAGACGTCTGTAGGAATATAACAATGTCAAATATACCAAACGATGCAGCTGAATTCAGCAAAATTAAAGTAAACAGGCTGGGAAAGAAGTTGGGGAGAGAGGGGCAATGAGGGGAGGACATCTGAATAAAAGAATTAATTAATAAAATCAATTGTAAAATTCAGACATAGCTGGACAAGTCCCTAAAATATTAATACTCTGAGAAACAAAATATTAAACATGTCTCTCAGAAGCTACTAGTCACAGTTTGCTTCACTTTAACACGATATTTTTTGGTTTTTAATCTGTCAAGGTAATGCTTTAATTTGGGGAGGAGATTACCTCACCACTCATTTTACCAGCAAGAAGACAGACAGCAATTTACCTAGTGTGGTCACTTTGCTTTCTTTTTTTCTTTCATTCTTTTTTTTTTTTTAATGTCAGCAAAGTATCTTCAGAAAATTTATAATCTTGGACCAGCCTGTGGTCTTTGTTGCATTCATGTCAATCTAAAGTAACTTTGCTTACAGGTAGTTGTTCTGTTTTTCAGGTCATTTATAACTTTTACATATTTTTTTCTGACACAAAACAGCTGAAAACATTCTGTGTAAAGCAGCTGAAAATCCTGTGTTGGGATAATTGTATTTTTCCTCCTGTGTGAAGGCGTAAAGGTATCATATTCTAAAGATCATTATCAGAAATTATGAGAAATAAAATACTCTTTCTGCTGTGTGATGAGGTTTATGAGAATATCCCTAGACAATTCATTAGTTTTAAACTGACATGAAAATCAATTAATTTTAATAGGGAATAACAGATTATGTGTTTAATAATTCATCTAATTTCATGAGGCAAAGTGAATTAGACAATGCAATGTAAATCTAATAGCAGTTGTAACCACATAATTTGACTGTTTGTCAAGAGTAAAGCGTAGTGAAATGATCAAGAATTACACAGAGAGAAAAACATTAATTGTGTGCAAACTGAGTGACAGTTTCTTGTAACCCTAAAAGCCTGCAAGTTCAGTGTAATTATTTCTATTAGATCTTTCCCTAAAATTGTCCTGTATCATTAATTATGTATCCATATTAAGCGGGCAAATTAATAAATAATACAAAATAACTTTCCCGTGCTTTCAGTTTAGAGATACTATTCAATGGCTAGAGATTTTATAGAGTGAAACTATGTCAAAATTGTTTTATAGTCTGCATTAATTAAACAACAATGACCCTGAGAGCAGGCATTTCTGCCTGTTAATGACCAGCTGGAAGAGTTGAGGACCTGAAGTCGAGCAGGGGGCCCTTAACCTGGGCGGTCTTTAATGTTGGGGAAGTGCCCGACCTCCAGGTCCCTCTTGCTGTTAATCGAAGCCATGATAATTGTTATGTTTTGTTTTGTTTTTTTTTTTTCCATGCCCAGAGAACAGCTTTCCATCTGAGTGGCATTTATTTCAGGTTAAGGAAAGCAACAAAACAGAAAAGAACAAAAGTGAAGTCTCCCAGTGGTGCATGGCATCTCCCTTGTCAAGCAAAATGGCAACTGCAGGTGGCCACCCACTAGGAACGTGGCGTGAGGCACCATCAGTGAGATCGTGGTAGTCACAGCTTACGTGTCACAGGCCACATGATCATGTTAAAGCACAAACGTTATATAAAGGGATTGCCCTTGTATATGTTTGAAAATATAAATGTTGAAATACCTGTTGCCATGGATACAGGTCTGTCTTTAGAGCAACGGTCTCTGCCTACTGGCTAATGACACTAGTACCTATAGAATCCAGGAGCATCACACTTCTGTGTGCTAATATGAAAAAAAAGAAATTAAAAAGAAAATGTCAGAAACACCCAAAATGCTTTTCTTTTTACAACAAAATACAAAGGAATCCTATCTTTGCGGGTGATTATTTTGCTTATAGTCTGAAGAAAAAGTCTTATTAGTGTAAATACAGCCATAAAATGTTGCCTGATCTATAGTATGTGTGCTCCCATCCCTCTTTACCTTTTAGCAGCAGTTGGGATTTGAGGTGCAGCAGTTGGGACTTGAGGCGCACAGGCCAGCACAGGAGATGAAGCAGTTGCCAGGTCAGGGTATGAAAACCCAGCAGCCACCTGTGCCAAAGGAATGGAAGATGTCACTTCTCCCACATGCTCTACCAAAAGCAGCAAAAAACCTCACCTCATCTTTGAGTGGTGATTAGTTTTGGTACACTGAACAGAAAGATGGAAGTAGGGTCTGGACATCATCCTGGAACTGCAGATCCAGACAGGAGAGAAGAATATCCACTTCCAGGGCTGAAAGGGCTTCCTAGCAGTTCCCTAGCAAGACAAGGGACCATCTCCTGTGAGTCGTCTCCTCTATACTCACTTCTCTCATCCCAGCAGCACTACCTACTGCCAGTGTAGGAAGGAGAAAGAGAAATCCTTACACAATAGTTGCCTCTTGGGAAACATGCACTGCTACAAAACCCTTCTCTTGTATCTTGAATTAAGGGGAGAAAGAAAACTTTAAGATCCCCGTCTTCTCCTGGTTCCCTTGGTTTTGGAGACACCAGAAGAGAAGAAACAAAATGGGAGTCTCCTTGCCTGCATGTGGCCCACAGTACGGTCTTCTGAGGTGTTGAACCTATTAGTTGTACAGGAGGAAGCACAGTGCAAAGCTGAGATAGGAGATACACCCATAGGCTGAACAAAGAAGAAGTGGTAAATAGATGTCATGAAAGTGTATCTTCATCCGGTTGGAGAATGCATTGGTCTTCTTGAGCAGACTTGCCTGTTTTCCAGCCATCTGCCAGAGAGCATAGGAGAACTGAGTGCTTCTAAAGGACACTCAAAGGCTCATCAACATGTGTGTGCAGATTCAGTACTGTTTCTTGTATGCTACTGCTTAAAACAGTGTACCTAGCGGCAATAACTCAAAGCTGGTCAGACAATTTCCATGGTAGTTGTCCATCAAATAACAGTTTCACCAAAACTTTCATACCTGGCTCTTAAAGATTAGCTTGATGTTCCTGGCACACCCATTGCCCAGAATATGCTTATCATCCCACTGATGCTTTCATTTCAAGACAGCCCCTTCACTAAGTGACCGCAGCCGGGAAGACTTCCAGATTACATAGAACCTCCAGCATCAAGATTCTGTTTTGGCTGATCATATTTTGGTCAGCTTCTAGCACTGGTCTGCTACAACGCTGACAACATAGCATCCTGGCTGATACAAAGAACTAATTTTCTGTTTCCATGCATAGGAATTCTGGGAGACTTCAATAAAAACTACCATTACCAAAAAAATTTGAGATTAAATGCTATTTCCTGATCTGTCATGAAATGCGGTGAGCTAACTAAAACCACATGTGTTCAAACTATGCCTGGCACAGTCTCAGAAACAATGTGTTTTAGCTAACCAAATGCACCTAAGTAACTTTGTTATTAAGTGCTTGGCATTTGCATGCTTTAGGTCTTCTTTCCCAAGTTTGTTAGTAAAACAAAAATTTGCTAAAGAGAAAATGGTAAAGAGAAAGAGCCTAATACTTAGGCTGACAATGTCAAAAGCAGACATAGGAAATTTGGAAAATAGAAATACCTTACATTAGAATAAGCCATAAATTCAAGCCCAAGGATTTTCATTAGAAAGGCAAAAAATTTGATAATTAGCATTTTGATCCAGTCCTTGAAGCCATTATGCCTTTAATCATCCTAAAACCTAGCACTAGAGTACATACAGAAAATCTGCATAAATTGTCTGAAAGTCCTTAAGGAATTTAAAATAAATGCTTAAATGAATTTTTCATTACTGACATGCAACAAATGCCAAGATGTATTCATACCGATGCACCCAATTAAGTTTAGAAGAATTGCATGAGGTCAATTTCAGCAGATTCCTATTGATTCTCCTAGTTAATAAAGAGTTAAAGGATGAAGTGAGTTTTTAAAAAATATAAGTGCTTTAAAGGTGCTAGAAAGGAAACGCATAGTACTAAGTGGTCATGTGGCTAGTGCCATTCATCTTGGTAGTGACTATCTGTCAAAAGTGGCAAGAGCCCCTGTTAACAGCCCTGACCTGTGCTGTAATGAAGGGAGAGTGCACAGCAAAGTGTCCATTATCAGGCAGTTGGGAGCTGTAAATTGGTGCAGTTTGCCTCAATCTTGCAGCAAGTTGAGATGTAAGATAGGTGGGGATCAGCAAGCAGCAATTTCATCCTATGATCATTTTTGTCAGATCACATCAGAGTAGGAACTTAGTCATATTCATGATTTCAATTAAATAATCCCCCTCATTAAGTGACCACTGCCGTGAATGTTTTCTCTGGTCCTTTATTTAAAATCATGTAAATACACCTGCTAATATTTGGACAGGGAGCAGTGATGGAGAAGCAGTAAGGTAAATGACACATTAAGATGATAGTCAGGTACAATCAAACAAATCTTGCACCCTCTCAACAGGGCTAACAGCTTGCAATAAAATAGGCCACCTATGTTACCTATATACTAACCTACAGTGCTTATGTACAGTTCTAACAAGGAAAATCCATTTCAAACTGTTTACTTCAAAAACCCAAAATGCACAAGTAAAATTCCACCTGTGTTCAATCCCATGCAAGTGAATTGATACTAGTTCCATTTTCCTGGGGAATAACCCCAAAGATCCAGGTGATGTCCAATGTCTGCTCTAAGGTGCACTAAGACAAAAATATTCTGGATGAACTCTGAAACTATCAGGCAGACTTAACCCTTGGGGATCCTGCAGTAAATTAGACAAGCAAACTGAAGACAAATGTACTTGTCACCACCACTCATTCCCCCCTTTTCAGCAGCAAAAGCCTTTCAGATCAGCCCATCTGCTTTCCAGACACTGGCTGTATTTCTCTAATCACGTCATCCCTATTCCTACTCCATAACTTAATGAGGAATAATAAAACTTACGTAATTCATGTAATTCTGTTCAACACCCCATCATAGCCCTCTGCCAAACCCTTCCCCTACTGTGAAACATGCCTGCCTTCTCTGCCAGCTCCCAGCCACACAGGTAGGTTGGATGACAGGCAGAGAGGTAAAGCTCATGTCCGAGTAGTATTATATGGGAAACAGCCACAGCTTTGTCCTGAGTGGTACCATTCCACGGTGACCCACCCCATCACTTTCCTATGGAAAAGGGTGGTCAGTCCTGGGTCAGTCCTATGGAATTGAATAGAAAATGCCTTTTCCCCCCCCCCCCCACAGGTGTGTTAGATCAACCATTGGGTGCCTTTTTCTCCCTCTCAGTCTACATCAACAGTACAATATCCAGCTCTAAAGGAAGGACACAGCTTCTGTTGTATGTTGTTAGAGACCAACTGGAAAAACAACCTTCTATATGAGAAAAGGGTTTTGCAGCCTTTAGGATTTTGCACTTACACCTTGCCTACCTTAGCAGGTTTTTGAAATTTGATAAGGGACCAGGGAAAATGTGCCTTGACTCTCCTTTTGTTGTTGTTTTTGTGGTTTTCATTTAATGAAATTCAACTTAAGCATTTCTAAGACGAAGTGTTGAAAATCACTGCTTCCCTCCTGGCATTTGCATTCCTCAGAAAAGCTTGGGCAGCATGCCAAAAATAGTAATAAAAAAATCTTGATCACAAACTTCTAAAGACTGAATCTATTCAACTAACAAAGTCATTATTACCAGCAGCTACTTCAACGGGAGCACGTGAGACCCGGGACCCATAAAGATAAGCGACGTTGAGCATGTCATCTTTGGGACGCTGCACCTGGCAAATGCTCTTGCCTGGGCGCAGGGACACACGCAGCCGAGTTTTCATCAGTGGGCACAGGCATTTATTGCCTCCTCCTATCTCCTGCTTATCTAATTTGCTTCTTATCAGAGGTAGCAGCAGCACCCGGCAGCAGGGTTTATGTCCTGCTGAGACGCATGTTGCACGTACATGCACACGTGTATGCCCACATAAAGAAAAAAACAGCTCTTGAAACATCAAATTTACATATAAACCTGAATGTGATCTTCTGTCTGTACACTATGACGCCCTCAATAAGTAAATGGTTGGATAGAGAGATTCAACTTGGGGTGCCATTTTTGCACTGGATGGACACAGAAGGGCACAAGATTAGGCCATTTTGTAAAATCTTGGCATTTCCAGCCTGAGAAGGCTTGCTCTCAGCGGCCTGAATAATGCTCTTATATAGATATATCTACTGCACACTCGGTCAGCAGTGATGTGTGCAAAGGTGTGTTGGATCTCCGTACTAGGATGTTACTTTAACTCCTGCAAAATCATGATTCCCACGTAAGCTGAGACAAAGCCATCTCCCCTCCTGCTTGTGACCAGACATAAAGCACAGAATCGAATCAAGTCAGAACCTAACTTGATAACTTTTCATCATCTTGGACATATTATGGAGAGAAAAGCGTCAGAGGAAGAGCTGGAGGGAAGGGGAATACTTTGTCCCTTTGGAGTCCTCACCAGCAGGTGAGGAGGTGAGGAGCGGCTGTGAGGCTTTGCAAGCTGGACCCATCCTGAGCTGGGAAATTCAGAGACAGGAGTTTGGGACGCGATAATAAATAGAGATGAGGGAAACAGGTAAAAGATGCATCACCGATATAACATATATAACATAGAGGTTGAATGATATTGTGAAATGTGAATCTCTTCCATAGCCCTGAAGTGTCCCTCCCAGACCAGCGCTCCCCTGTGCTCAGTAGAGTGCTGGGTACAAATCAAAGAGACTGCTGATATCCCGAAAAAGCAAGTAGGGGATATGTAGTAACGAAGTCAGAATAGACTTAATAATGTTAACAGTTTTCTGAATATTTTGATAAGTTTTAGAATACTTGATAGGAACAGGGTCTGTTTATCAATTTTAGATCTTCAACCCAAGTTAAGGGAAGACAATCAAAAAAATTGTTACAGCTGTAACCTACTCCAGGGTACAATGCCAGGTTGAATCGGGTAGCCACAGGATGAAAAATTTAGACTGAAATTCAGATCTAATCTGTCCAAAAGCAGGGTGAGGATTAATTTCCCTTGTCATATTAGCATCAACATAGCTGTGTGCACTGAACTCATGTTGATGCTGGGATTCCCACCTGCAGGTAATGAGATCCTTGCTTCATATTTACTTTACTGTAAAGCTGTTAGCATTTCTCAACATCTTACAACTTACATGTGTAAGTATCAGGACTGCCCAAGCAATAACTAGGATTTGTATGTCATAACTAATTGGTCTATATAACACCTGCAGAAGAGGAGTTTTAGCTTGTGAAAAGGGGCTGGTCTTTCACATGGGCTACAGTGTCAACCAGAAATATAGAGTTAGAGACACAACGGTGAAACACAAGTGATGAAATTGCCGCTGCTCATATAGCTGGTAAAAATTCATATTGCTGGGGCTGGTGCCATCTCTTACGACCAGTATGACGGCACTTCCCACAATTTATTGGCTAAAACAAGGATGTAAAGGGGGACAGAAGCTTGTACTTTCACTGTGTGTCTTTGGGGGGCAGCAGGAAGTGAAGGGAAATAAAATTGTCCACATTAGTTCATAGTAAGCAAAACTGTAATTTTTTTGGGGGGGGGTTGCCTTAAAAGCTGTGTAAATCAGCTTGAAACTGAATTAAACAGGTGGTAAACCACCTGTAGATAATGATTAACTGTGCTTACACAATAATTTATGTGAAAATCCTGTCAAATCCTGATAACATCATATCTGCTACTACTGTAGTATTGTGCAGTATATTTGTATGTGTTATTTCTTCGAAAAAATAGGTATTATTGACCTCTCTTCCCTGTGTACTGCATTGGGGTAAAATGTTTGCACTGGAAAGCTTAGTATTCTGCCTATTGGTGTAAAGTATCTTATTTATCCATATTTGGTCATTTGAACCAAAAATTCTGAAACTTGAAGTAGTGCAAAGTACCTTAATTAGCATGATAAATAATTATATTTTTAACATTAAAAATGTTATTGAAACATTTTATTATTTACAGGTATTTAATCTTACTACCCTGCTTATATTTAGAGTCCTATTGGAGTTTGTTTTACCTTTGAGAATATTATAAGCAAAAAGTTTTGGGCTTTATTTAAATTCTATTTTGTGCGTGTAGAACCAAAGGCAGATTCTTGCCAGACACTATTTTAAACAAGGAGTACCTCTAAGTCTGTGAATTTATACTGTTATAACCAGAAGCAAAATCAGAATCAGACTTCATGGCACGTGTTCCCATCCTGTGAAGGTATTTAAATCCGCACATCAAAGTACAGTTTTAACACAACATTTGTGAATTTTGGCTGATGTGACGGCCACGCCACTCATCCATCCGACCACTCAAGTGAAAGAGCTCCAGCGTTCATACAGGTTTACAAAGGGGAAGCTGCAATTTGGATCAGTTTATTTTCATACATAGGGCTGACAATAGCAATGCTTTAGGACCTGTTTCATGAGTTTTCCAGCCAGCCCTCTTGTGAAAGGGCTCCAGCTTCCCCCAGTTGGATGTGGCAGTCCCCAGCTTGTTGCCAGTTCAGCCACTGACCACCAGGTTCCAGTCGTACCCAACCTCCATCCCAGTGGGAGAATTCAAGTTCAGTGGCACTCTTACGTAGCTTGCACGGTTGGGAGGTACTACGAGATGCTTGGAAATGACAAATCAGATTCACTGGATTAGAAAAAATAATAACAACCATACATTTTAATGAACAGTTACTAATGGCCAGTATTATCCCATTTACATCGTAGCAACATGGTCAATTCAATGTATGTTTACACAGGTGTAAATGACCAGGCATAGAGAACAGTTAAATATTTTAACATGTGAAGAAACTAACCCAGAGACCTTCAGGTGACTGCCTCTTTAACGAGTTTTTGTGAAGCATCACATCTATGCGTATGTTTTCTTACTAAATAAATTTTAATCACTGTAATGTTATTTAAAGGCCTAGGAGAAAAATATATTTCCCTCATAAATTGGTGACTAAACATACTGGTATATCTAACCAGGGAAACCAAAACAGAGAAATTTGTATAACAAGGGAAATCATATTATAAGCTAATGTGTTATTAGGCTTTTTAAATTATTTAACCGTAAGTCTAAAATTACCTTTTTCATATATTTGCATATTCTCAGTCATCTTAAAGTGAAACTGTAGGAGAGTGAAGGTCAAACTAAGAAATGCCATAGAAATTCCTTTTATACAACATAAAGATTTTTTATTTTTATTATTTATATAGATCTGCAGGGAATCTTACTAGTGAACGCTGGAACTAACTATGGATAATTTTTTTAATGTATGTATCATGCGTTTGTGAATGCCTGGCTAATAACATACCTTTATGTATCTTTGGCTTAATACGTATAAATAGCATATCTATAGTAAGGAGCAGTACAGTTGCACTACTCGCTACATCGTTTTTGTGCCAGTTGCCTTTTCCCATAGCTAGCCTCCATGGGCAACATAAATCCTAGCCAGGGCTGTCTGGGCTGTGGCACAGCTTTGCACGCCGCGCCATCAGAGCCGAAACGACAGCCCTGGTTCCTGACGCCCATGTAGCTGCCTGCCCTGAGGGCGCTGGGCTCTTCCCGGTGCCCTGCTCTTCTTTTCCTTCAGCAGTTCTGTAAAAGCAAAATTCGCCTTTTCCCTTCCAGAATGAAATCGCTTTGTCAGTTAAACGGTAATATAGGGGATGGCTTTAAAAATCCATACAATCAGCATCTTTTCAGTATTGCTACAGTTTCCACAATTACAACAGTACCAGTGATTTGGGGAAGGTGCAAGAGCAGATGTCATAATTTATTCTAAGTATGATTTAGGGGTTGATCTTTCAGCGCACAAAAGGCAAGATTGGGCAATGAGTGAGAATTAGACCCCAACTTCATGCCTTTAAGAATTGCCGTAACAATTTCAGGTATTTGGGGTATTTAACCAGGCCAAAGTTACGTGTCCGATTTGCTAGTACTCTTAGGTGCTCTCTGAAAAGAAAGGTAGGCATTTAGGGAAAAGATTTTTCCTGTGCTGTAGCATATATCTAAGACTATCTAAAATGAAGTGCCCTCTGGAGGTGCTTGTGTCTCTCCATTGCCTGTAGAAGGAGCCTAAATAAAAAGGTTAGAGTAGTAACACAACGTTCTGACAACCAGCATTAGATGAGATTAATCCCACTGCCAGTGGGTGAATATCTGTGGGATGAGAACCCCTCTAACAGTGTGCCAGCTCAAATCAGGACAAGCCCCACCGAAGCTGGTATATGGTCACAATTCTGAGCTATACTGAAATGCAATTCATTTTTTTTAGAGTGCATTCATGTTGCTGAGGTGTCAATTTAATCCATTCTTGTGAAGATTTAGCTTTGAGAAATCGAACAATTGTATTCCCAAGTTAGCTTACACAGATAAAAACTTCTTTTCAGCTGAACTTAAAGTCATTTAGTTTGGGAGCATTACAAAAACCTTTTGTAGATACTTATTTATCTTCATTTATACATTACTTTCATGCATGTCAAATAAGCATTATAACTTTGAGAACAGCACTGTACTGAGCTCATGACGTGATGGAGTTTAGCTAAGGCCTCCCTGTTCTTTCTCTGCCTCATATTTTTTAATGGGAGAAAAGGCAAGGAAGAAACCACCTATTACAAGAAACCTATCCTATTATGATAATGAAATGAGGTTATTTCAAAGAAAGAAATCAGTGCATGAAACCCTCTGAAAATTAAAATTCTACTTGGAACTCCCACAAGATGTCACAGAGGCCCACAGAGGGCTTTTAATAGTTTCTCATGAAGAAAAAACATGCTTGATATAAGAAAATCTATTTTGAGGAGCTTTTGGATGGCTTGGAGAGTGAACAATATCCCAGTTTTACAGCTGACCCAATCAAGGGCAGATAGCTGCTGGGATAGAAGTATCTGGAATTACCATAATTCTTCTCACCTTGATTTTGCTTCCCTGATTTGTAGGCATGAGAAACTCCAGTGTATATAAAATTCCAGTGTTTAGTTTGGATATAAAACAAAGCTCAATTCACACCATTATTTGACCTTCCTTTACTGAAAAAAAAACCAAAAAAAAAAAGAAAAAAAAAGTTCTGCAAAGTATTGAAATGAGACAATATTCCTGTATCAAACTAGATGTTTTATACATTTCCTTGAAATTCTGTTTCATTGCAGAAAGCCCGAAGTCCTACCAAAGCTTTATGTCAAGGACTTACATCCAAGACCCAGTGCAAGCCTTTGCAGAAAGCTGAATATCAGCCTTCATGAGCACGCAGTCAGTAGGTTCTCACTTTTTTCTTGAAGTTATTTCTTTTAATCTTACAATGGATCTACAAAAAAAATATTCTTTTGGAGTCAGAGCTGCTTTATTATGAAAACCAATTTTTTCCTAATTTTGGGACAGAACACAAACATGCACCCACTGAAACTTCCAGTACAACATTGATTAAAGCCTCCTGATATTCTGCAAACCTACAAACGGAGTTAAATGATGAGAGTATCAGTTCCTTTCTATGTGAAGTTCAACCTCAACCCATCAATTTTCAATATCTTCATTAACCATCTCAAAATCACACTCTGAAGGAAAATATAAAACTACTCTATTTGCCTATCTCATTTTTTCATTGTGAAAAAAGTAAAATCTCCAATAGCAGCCACATTTCTTTTCCTCAAAAATGTGTGAAGAGTAATTAAAGCTCTTCCACTATACTATAAAAGATTGTTATGCCATTTTTCTAAATTAGTCCTGGTCATTAATACTAGAATGCCAACAGACAGATTCTTAATCTGCATGTACCCCTGGAGGTACATGCAGATGCGCTCTTTGAGCAACGACAACAATACAAAGGAGATTTAATGTTTATAAGGCTGCTGCAAACTCTCTGGGTTGTCACCACAGGGCCGGGGGTCCCCTTGACACCGACATACGTGAAGGAAGGATGCACACGTGCATACGTGCCACTGCGTCAGGAGCGATACACTTGTCGTATAGCTGCATGTGTGTCGCTGCGCCTGTCCTGTTATCCCCAGCTCCCGTTCCTGTCTTGCTGGTCCTCTCAGTAGAACAGATAGCATAACAATCAGTTAGGAGAGATTCAGATACCAATTGCAGTGGCAGCGTTTCCAGTACGATTAAAATTCTAGCCTAACTCACATTTGATTTGGGGAGTCACTACTTCTTAACAGGATAAATGGAAGAATCCATTGAAAAAATACATAACATGTATTTTCTGTCTCCAGCTGAGCCTGTATAGTCAGCTGGCCTCTGGACCCTTGGATTTTATATCTATCCCATCACTTTCCAAGCTATAATTCACTCCTTGTCTTTCAGCACTATGCTAACATGAACAGGCTTTTTTTTTTTACAAAATCCTCTGACAAATACATTTGATGACTCATAATTGTTCTGCTTTGTTTCTTGCAGGGATGCCAAGAGCATTATGTCCATTGTGCAGGAGTGGACTGAATTTATTAATGCTTATCATTAATATTAAGCATGACATTTCTTTTTTTTTTTTAAATCACCACCATAAAAATTTAGAACAGATGTAAATCTAAAATAATCCCCTCCATTGAGAGTTCAGAAAAACTCTAGAGAAAGAGGCCTGCCATCCTCAATAAAACACTGGTTTGGAAGCTACAGTTGCTCCAAAATGATGGCTCTGTCATGGTATCCGTTATCTCTGCAGATGCCTCCGCCTGTTCAGATTTTGGGGTGGAGGTTCCTTGAGGGCATGGATTGCAGGTTGGGTCTCCTCTGAGGTGATTTCTTTCTGTTACACAAAGGGTAGGAAAGGTCCTGATACCTTGGCACTCCGTGGCAGTCTCTAATCCATCCACATTGTGTGACCTTTGCTCTTTTCTGCAAGTTAAAAGAAGGGGTTAATGTCTCGATGCTCCTAACACCCAGCAACTGTGCTCATACTCCCACCGTGTCCTCCCATAAGGATCCCCCTTTTCTCTTGAAACGGGCATGGCAAATAATTAATGGGCTGCACAGCAAAAAGCACAGCAAGAATCTGTGCTGTTGGTGTAGCAACTCTTCCTGGTTAGAAAATCACCCCCTTCATTTAAATCTCCCCATTAGTTTTGTGATATGCTGTCCTTCCTTAGGAAAAATTTATTTTTATTTCCTCTCTTTCCTGTGTTGTTATTATCCCATTGATGTCAGAAGTTGTGCTAACGAGGAATATTGGCAATTCCGCTTTCTGAGAGTGTAGATGTGTCTTTATTCCTTTTTTTTAGATACAAAGACAGAATTGCAGCGCTTGTTTTCATAACGTCACAGACAACAAACACTTTCAGGCTGCAGTATTTTAAAGCAGGAGAGGGCCCAGGACACAGGCGCAGGCATCAGGTTATTGAAGTCCCTTCTCCCAGTTTGAAAAGCTGTCTGTACGTACAACTGTGTGCGCTTCGGTGGGGCATTCATCCCACTGTCTTTGTCCTGGCCATGAGTGGACTTCCAGCATCTGCAGCACCATAAATACAATTAAAGTTTAGTTCAGACTTCGGCCAAGTTTCCTTTTTTTTAACAGTTTTGTGGCTTCTGTTTGGGTTTTGATTTTTTTTGAACAGTATCTGGGTTCATCCTCTACCTCCTCTTCTGGTGGCCATTAAGAGCTGACACGGAAAACAAATACAGGTTGGTGTGGCTGCTCTCTGCATGATCCTTTTCCTGACCATCTCTGGTGAGCAGGTAATCTGCATCAAAGTATCCAATGATTCCTGACAATTTAGTGTTGGAACAGAAATAGTACAAATGTTTAAAATGTTTTTTGTGCATGGATATTTTTGGGTTTTATTACTAGGCAAGCCATTACATGTTAATAAAAAATTATGCTAACCTCTTGGAGCTTGTGATATTAAGGTAAAAAAAAAATTAGTGGCTACCAATTACACTGGACCTCTTAAAATAAACTTCAAAGTATAGATGTTGGTCAAAAGTAACAGTAAGGAAATGATGGAATTAACAATGCAAATAGTAGCAACCAGCTTTTGTGATCTGGTTCCTAATTATTTTTTCCAGGCACCACCAGCTCCTCAAAGCAGGATGGTGTTTAATAACCTCAGCTGGCACTGAAACAAATATTTCTTTTATGAGCTGAGATTCATCTCATCTGACTGTAGATGTCCCAGAGGTAGATGCTTACGTCTACAACAGTTATTCCTGGCTTCATCTAAAGCTAGAGAAGATAAAGAGGAGCAGTTGCCACAGGAAGAATTTATTTCACAGAACTTAGACATTTTTCTTGGGTTGGAGTAAATCCCCACTGGAAGTGCCTTTTACTCCTCCTTGGCTATAAAGAGGGCTAAGGATGACAAGGGCAGACGTAGATACCCAGCTTTAGAGATGCCAAAGAGAGGAAAATAAATCCCCAAACTAAACTCCTAGTTCTAAAGGTTACGGGAAATTCTGAAAAATATGAACCAAGAATACCCTGAAGGATGAAAAGCTGGAGGCAACCTGCAAATCAGTCTATTACACTTTTAGCCATCTTCATGATTCTTGGAGGTCTTATGAAGAATTTCTTTGAAAATCTATTAAAATAGAGGTCTAGACTGAGGGCTGGTGTGAACAGCCAGAAGTCCCTTACAACTACGAGAATTACTCTGCCTTTCACTAGATGTTTACCAGTAATTGCTTATTTTAAATCCGAGTGATTTCTTGATAACACATTTTAACATTTTTTTCTACAATGACCTCTTTATCTAATGACTTAGATCAGACATTTGTTTGCATTTGCTGCACTCATTGTTTTTCATAGTTGGTAACTAAATTCCTGCT
>NW_010562576.1:107478-143901 GCF_000687285.1 Phaethon lepturus
AGTTCCCTATCTGCATGTCCTTAATAAAGAGAGATCTAACAACAGATGTAGTTTGGTTCAGATATTTTCAATTCTGCCTTTAGTGTGCAGTCACTCAATATTTAAAATTAGACATTGAATGAGGTTAAGATATAGCAGCACTTGTTTTCTGGTTCTTCATATATAAAAATTTCAGGACCAACTGTCTCACAAGCTTTTTGAACCAAAGACTTTAGTCCTTAAGTTTCTGTTATAGAGACTGCCTGTGAGCACTGGATTTATGAAATCGGTAAGGAACTATGAAAAATATTGCAATACACTGGTTAGGACAGACATGGAGTCCTTGAGTCTCAGGGTTGTTTGTATTTTGATCAAGTTCTGCAGGTTTCAAAAATATTTTTTATTGAGTTTTTCTGTATGGAATAGGTTTTGGTGTTCCATGGTCAAGTTGACAGACTGGAGAACACCGCTGCCACAACATGGGGTCTGTCATTTACCAGAGCCGCTCAGTTACTCTACATTTTGTGTCTATTTTCTCTGATTTCTCTTCCACTGCCCAAGGCTACACTGAGGACCAGGGGGGTGGTCCTGAGGATCTTTTCCATTACTCTGTACTTCATTTGCAATAAATGGCTATGTGCATACCGAATACCTCAGCTTCAGGCTACCTTTAGTCACTCAAAAAAGCAGTTTATTGCCCCACACTCCTTCATCATGCATATTAGACTTCAACTAATGCCACTTGAATCTACCAATATTGTCCCAAAGAGACACCTAAAAAGAAAATGCTTGATCCAGACATCATGCCTCTGTTACAACTTGCTTCCTTTGCATCCTCAAAACAACATTATGTGCTACATGGCCTTTTAAGCAGAAGCTCATTCCTTTGTGTGCAAACAGTGACTGATTTTTGCAACTACATTTCTTGCTCTAAGCAGGAACACCTCATCTTTTGCTCTCCTCCTTCCTTTATCACTGGTACGAGAAGAAATTAGCATCATGTTTTGCTCACCTATACTTTTTGGAAGGCATCTGCAACATGGGAATTCAAACAGGCAGTGATCATCCACATCTTTTAAATGGGAAAGAGTACTTGTCCAGCAAAATCAGGAGAGATTATCCTGAAAAGGTTAAAGAATCTGTTTTGTGAAAAAGATTGGAAATCATTGCTCTGTGACAGTGCAGCTACAAAACATCTGACCTTATGCTGTAGGTATTGGAAAGCCTAGCAAATGTCTACAGAGAGTGCTCACTACCGTGATGAAATCTCTAAGAGTTAGAGACACATGTGATGCACACCGTCCGTGTGTTTCCTGCTTTGTTGTCGCATACGACTTTGCTTTATGGGGGGTGTTAGGGTTATCAAGGTAGCATACTTTCAGAAGATCAATTTTTCAAATATTTCTTAGGAGACTAGCTTTAGGCTTCCCATTTTGAACACCAAGCTCACAAAGTGGTCTCTTTTGTGCTTGTGGGTGAAAATGCATCGCTCTGGACTATCGGGGAAGGTCTGCCCTACGCAAGGACATGTGGTGCATGGATGCCCATGACAGCACTGGCCGGGCTACCCTGACACTAGGAGCAGGGCAGCCTGTTGGTGGAGACATGTTTGGAGTTAGTGGATCCTGCTGCAGGGCAGTTTTTAGTAAATCAGGTGATTAACCACAGACAACTCAAGAACTTTCTTGTGGCATTGAGAATTGCTCCATCAGCTACTTTGCATATGCCAGAGAAAAAAAAAAACCCTAGCTGGCTGATGATACTGAGGAAGGCATCGAAGACGTGCTTCATCCTTGCAGCCTCCCTCACTGCTGCCATGCCTCCATCCCCCCAGCAGCAACAGCAAGGGTCCCCTGCAGGTCCCCCCATTATCCAGACCTCTCCCCCTCCCAGGCCAGGGAGCAGTCTGGCTCCCAGCCCCCGGCCACAGGCTTTGCCCGTGCCGATGAAATGCTCCAAGCCAGTCTTTCCAGAGCAAGTATCTCCACAGAGCGTTACCCTGTGCCATGTACATGGCACAGATCTGTCTGGAATGAGCTTTACTGTGCAATGCAGAGACGTGCCCTCAAAGACACAAAGAGTTAACACAGTGTAATTTTCCTAATAAAACTAAAGGCAGTGCATCATTTTTTTATAAGCTATGGCAGGCTGCGTGACACCATGTAATTTTTGAGGAATTTTATACTTTGCAAGGAAAACAACAATACCCTGTGTCTTTTTAAGACTGTTTTCTTTCTGCCAAAAACATCCATTTGCTTTGTCCTGATTGCAGTAGTAAATATTGCGGTGAAGACATTTAATGATGGCTACAAAGATTATTTTATTTTACCTTGTGAAGGGACATTTCAGAAGTTTACCAAGCGCATTCATCTGCATCTCAAGTAAATGAAAAGTACTATGCACTCAGGAATAAATGCAACAGAAAAGCAGCAGGCAGCATTCACACATGCAAAGTATCCCAAACCCTTCTACGACCTGTTTGGAGAATAAGTATCTCTGTGTGGCACAGATGGGTAATGGTAGGAGCTACCTTCATATCTCTTCGTGCCATGATGCTACCGGTGAGAGACAGTATAAGCAGCTCCAGGCCCCGGCTCGTCCCTGCTGCCCTGGCTGCACGTGTTCAGAACGACAAGCAGCACCCCTGAGGCTGATACAGGAGGGACACCCACCTGGCAGACACTCCGGAAGGGATCCCAAAGAAAATGTTATCTCTGCTTGGAAGTATGATACCCCTTTGGCACCCGAGACAGGATAACGTGCCTATGCATCGGTCCTTACACACGTTCACATGCAAAATTAGGCCCAGCATGATTAAAAGACAAAGTCAGCACTAAAATACACGGTGATCATCAAAAACCAGCTTCTCCTGGGACTATCTCATGCAAATGTGACAGAACTCCGTCCCGGCTGTTTAGGTCAGGAAAGTTGAAGTCAGTTTTCCTCTTTTGGTTTCAATAAGACAACTTTGGTCCCAGCTGTAGGGTTCCTTTTTAGCAATGAGAGGACTTGGAATAATATAGGGGGTTGATTTATATGGGAGGAGGAGCTGACCCTTAGTCTGAGCTCAGAATAGGTTGGAGGGCCATTGCCCTGTGCTCTGCTGAGTTTGGAGGCAGAAGTTTGCTGCTGTTGTGCTGGCTGCTCCAGCTGGGAAGCTGAAGCGCCCTGGGAATTTGAGACTGCTCTTCCCAGGCGTGGGAAGTCACGGACGCCCGCTGGCACCTCGAGCCTCAGCTCCTCGCCTAATGCAGGACCTCACAAACGTTGCGAGCAGCAGTCATCCAGGGGGCTGGAGATTGATGTTCACCACTGGCAGAGTTCAGGCAGGGTGTGAAACAACCTGCAGCCGGCCATCAGTCCTCAGAGCTGGTGCAGATCCTGACCCCAGGGGCTACGGACAGACAATTGCTTTAGACCAAATGCTGCAGCTTATTCTCCAGCTGCAGCTCCGCCACATGCTAGGAATGACGTCCTTACAGACTCACTCCGTGGTCACCTCCCCTTTGAAGGACCACCACAGCCCTGCTGCGCTGTAGTCCTCCTGTAACCTTCCTATGAGGGGAGAACATCTCACTTTTTTTTTCAGCCCACCATCTCATCAGCTACTCTGAATTATTCTTCTATCAAACTTCTTCATTTTTTTCCCCCCCTACCCTCTCAGAATCTTAAACGTATTTTCTGGCTCTGTGTAACTGATTTAAATGCTTGCTTTTCTGAAGCACCATACAATTTAATGGAATCCTTGACTGCTGCATATGCTAGTTATTGTTATTGCTACATTGTACTTAACGACATTTTTAAAACTATTTCCTTATTGATGGGTATTTCAAGCCATTCTTTCATAGCTATAAAGGACACAGTCAACTGTAATAGAAGTAATGTAAGATATGCTGCTTCTTTTTGAAAAACAAGATAAGAAAGCACATTGTAATATATACTGAGATTTTGAAACGAAAGAAAATAAGAATTGGAGTCTCATGAACCTAAAGATTACTAATGGAAAGGCTGCTTAGTTTTTAATGTTGTATTTTTCAAGGTAATGTTGAAGGGTCAATACGCAGTAGGCATAGCCAGTGCTAGACACTTGGGAATAATGTATAATTGCATACAGAGATATATGGTTGCATGTGATTTTAAAAAAAATCCAAAGTAGATTAAGCATGTCATTCCCCTATATTTTGGTGGCACTGAGGCATTTCTATAATTCACAGTGGATATGTAATAGCATTTTTACATTTCTAAAGATGTTTTGAAAACCTTGTTTATCGTGTCAACCCTGAAGAGCAAGTTATGATGGAAGAGTCCTGCTAAATAGCAACAGGGAACTTTCAAGCTTCTGGTCATCCTTTGTTGGGAGATACTGAAGCACTAAATTAATAACAGAGACTTTGAGTTCGTATTGAAGGAAAAATGGGGAATACAATTGAAGGTGAAGAATGCAGGCTTGTATGAGGCAGAATTTAAGTTCATATGAAAACCAGAATAGCAATAGGATGTGTTTCACCTGACCGCATGCTGGGCTGCAGGAATTCTTATAAATAAACCCTCAAGAGCTCAAAGCTGAAATGATCATCTCTTTGCTACTTGCCACGTTCTCTCTCCTAAGCGGTGCAAATTAACATGAAATTCACTTCTGCATGGCTCCTGAAAATGACAAAACATTTCTTATGAAGCCATAGAATAAGTAAGATGATCCATAGTTACTAACGGTAGCGACATGTAATCTTGTCTGACATCTTCCTACAAGCATTTACTAGTAATTTGCTAAAGAGAGGACAGGACGCATGACTAACTGGGGGTCAGTTAGTCATTGGGTTTGGCTGAATTTCATGTTTGGATGCTATGAAAGGTTAATCTCTAACTATATTTGAAACATTTAAATATAAAGTCATGCTATGATCACAAATGGCACCATATAAAAATAAACAGGTCTTGTTTGTCCCATGTATTTCCTAGTGTTCATAAGCGCTGCCTGAGCCCAAGCTCAAAAATTATGAATTTGTTTTCAAAACTTCATGTCAAAAATGCCGTGTAGTCCTTTTTGTTTGGTTGGTTTTAGGGTGTTGGAGTTTTTTTTGTTTGTTTTGGTTTCAGTTTTGTTGTTGGTGGTTTGTTGGTTTTGGTTTGGTTTGGTTTTCCCTTTCACCTTTTTTCTTTGCATTAAATTGCAGGAAAATTGCAGATTTCCCTCTTGGTCTTTTAAAAACATAAGGATTAAATACATACAAAGTATTTTGCAACAACAAGTCCTCAGAAAAAATGGCACCTGGAACACTGTGCTAACTATAAGCTTTTTCACCCACTAGTGTCACAGTTGATGTGATAAGAAGAGTAGAAGGACTACGTACAAGTATTTTAACCCAATTTCTGTTATGATTCTATGCAGCTGCCAGAGGAGGACATGCTAGAAATTATTGTAACAGAGAGCAACTTAATTCATTCCCTCTTGGAAACAGCATTAACAGAGATTGCCCCTAGGGGCTATACCCACAACAAGGGGTGTGGGGCCAAGTAGAGTGGCTAGGTGGAGTGGAACAGTTGGTGCAGAGGACCTGAAAACCTCATTATATACAGTTCAGGGTTTTTTTCACCTCTGACATGCTCTCGCCTGGTCCTGTGGTCTGCATGCCTACTCCAGAAGGAATTTGCTATGCAGAGATTGCACCCCAAGGCAAGCAAAGGCTCACTGACCAAGGACAGTGAGGACATCTGCTATACAAGCACACTCCAAATCCCAGCTAAAATGCCAGTGTAACACACCCTGATCTGCTGCGCAACTGGGAAAGTCCTCCTGCTCGTGACCTCAATTCTGAGAACATTTATCACGGGTATTTGAAATACTAGGATTTCATCTGAGTGTTGGCCTTAAGCCTTAAGCTGAAGCTTAAACGCTGGCCTTACACGAGAGGTCTTTTCTGTGAATATATGGCACCTTAGCTTTTTTCCTTGTTTTTTTGAATATGAGTTTGCGGGCAAATTAAGGCAGATGCAGCTAGGATAGAGGGCATGTTGGAAGTGTCCAACAAGAATGAACTTCCATTACTCTTCGGATGGTACTTCCATAGGTAATTACTATAGGCTCATAATGAATGTTGACTGACAGCGCTGCTGTGAAGTGTTGCTCACAACATCCATGCAAGAAGTTTCGTGCTCAGCAGTTCATGCTCAGCTCAACTAGTTGCAGGGAGTCAGCAGGACTCATTCAAGCCTCCTCCAGAGGTGAATGGATGGGTGAGTTTATATTGACAGACCCTGTGAAGACAGGAGTTACAACAGTGTTGAAGTGCAGCATGCAAGTGCTGAAGTCTTAAAACAGCTTTTAAAATAACCTTAGAAGAATCTCCCACTTCTGTGGGAAAGGTGTTTTTCTAGAAATTATGTGAAAGTTTAAGAATTGTGCTAGGATTTAACAACTTTCTGTCACAGATGTGACCTCTGAGGTAGAAGGCATAGCCTGATGTCATACAGCACCTGAGGGGTCCTGGTCATGAAAACCTGCTATCCTTGTGCCCAGAACTGCTGTTTTGTCTTCCTGAGCTGCCTGCTGGAGCTGACCCTGCTCTGAGCAGAAAGTTGGAATAGATGATCTTCAAAGACGTCTTACAACTGCAACTACTTGGTGATTCTGTCACAGTTTCACCATTTTTTTTCTGATTTGTGTTTCACCACCAAACTTTATAATTCTGGAAGAAAATGTGATAAAGTTCTAACCACCCTTTATCTTGGGTTTTTAAAAGCTAAAAACACCATGCCTCGCTCCCCAGCGGTGTGCTGAGGCTATAGCCTTAGGTTCTTGAAAATCACACACATACAAATATCAAAGAATTCTTTTTCATGTGAGTTCTTACGGAGCCTAAATTCACTGCCTAGTAGGAAATGCATGGGCTTATGCATGCAAAGTGGCACCCTTAAATGCTACAAGGTCAGGAAAACTAATCAAGGAAATCTTTAGACTCTGGCAAGATCTGAGTTCAGAGGCCTGTTTCACCTGACACGGATGAGGAGATCAGATGCTAAGTCAAGCAGGAGCAATAGAGATGTTACTGGTATGTGTCACTATCCTGAACTCAGGTGTCATGTGATTAAGCCAAGAGGAACTGAGAAAGCCTTATGATTGCTAAAGGATATCCATGAGCTTGAGACTGTAGTGTACATTCAGTTACTAACTTGGTTTCTTCAAAGATTATATTTATTTTAAATAGTATTCTCCTTTTGATTTAGAGAGCAATCTATTTAGGTTGTGTATATGAATCAAGGTATGCAAAAGCAATTTTTTGGTCTACATTTTATTATTTCGTGATTGGATTTAAATCTATTATGACTTATTAATATCTGGTTACATCCTATATGTCATTGGCGATTGGTATAATCTAATTGATGCCATTTCTTTGCAATTTTAAAAACTTCTGACATAATAATTACATTATGTGGCAGTTCATGCTCCGGATAAGCTTGAGTTCTAGTCTGCATTCTGGTGTCATAATTTTGTGTTAGTTTCATTATTTTATTTATTATTACCATAATAAACAATTATACCTATTTGGAAGAAAAATTAATTTTATCCACTAGTGAAAAGAAACTAAACAATCAGAAATGAAGCAAAAACATATGACAATGTCGTATTCATGTTCCTTCTCTTTAATTGAAAGAATGCCTCTTTTGTGTTTTCACTGAGGTTGTTAAGTATTATAATTAAATGTTGTATTAACATGGGACTAGCCTACTATGGTAAACACTACCTTAGTAGGAGATTTTTGCAGGGTTAATCAGTTGTATGGTATTCACTCTAACTCTATTTAACTTTCTTTCCACTATTTCTATTCTTACAACTTTACAGTTATTCTATGCTTTCACTTATTAATCTGTTTTAGAGTATTAAAAGAAAAGTCTTATTTTCTGATTGCAGTATCTAATTCTGTCTCAACTACAGGTTTCTTTTATTGGCACTGATACTCTGCCATGTTTTCTAAAATATGTAGTCTAATTCTTGTTGCAGCTTACTTTTCATAGGCAAGGAGCAAGGGGAGAGACACCTAATGCTCCTCTGCTCCTTTTTGCTGTACCACTGCATAAGAGAAAACACCTGAAGAAGGATCATCTTGATCTCTCTCTTATATTTAAATTGTTTCTTTGAATCTTTTTGAGACCAGCAAAACATTTCACATTTTTGGAGTCAGAGAACTTTAAGAGAAAGGAAAGGGATTTGCTCACCTAAATTATGAGGAAATACCAAATACATCAATATAGAAATTGCATCTAGAGTATTTCCAAGGAGGTGACTAGATCCAGCTCCGTGTGATGAAGATCCAAATGGCCCTTGGGAAGGTCAAACTGAGAGCTGATCTGCATGATTCAGGATCCACTTCTCCTTCCACATAACAAACACTACAGAAATTCAAGACCAAATATGCTGTCCCAGTGACACAATCAAATGGGTTTTGAAAGTTCTTTCTCTGGGAGTTATCAGGAGATGATGATGACTAGATGAGCTAAAAAATGTTCATTGCAACAGCCAGGCTCTCAAACTGAATTTCCCTCTTCGGAAGCTTTTGCCTAAATAAATTCAGGCAACATAATCCAGCAAGATTGTGAGGCATGAATTTTAGTGCCTCTAGAAAATGAAGACCCCAAACTCTGGAAATAGAAAGCATAGAGTGAAAGGCATATCTGTTCAGATTAGGGAGCTGAATTCAGGGCTTGACTTTAAAACCTCTGAAAAACTCACTGGTAGCTACAATGGGCACCTAAACACCTTTGCCTGCACTCTCTGAAGCAGGACATCACCCCATCACAAAGTAGCCAAGGTGACAAATCTTCTCTCTAAGAAGTTATAAATTGAATATTGCAGGTTTTTTCCTAAAGTAAGATTATATTTTCTCAGTGTTCTGTGTTCAAAAATAAATTATTTTACTTTCATACCAAAATTTTAAAAAAGCTCTAAGAAATATAGCATCGAAACTCACTATGCTGTGTTCAAATACATATTTGCTGTCTCACTAATTAATATCATATAGAACATTAGGATTCCTCTTCCACTTACTACATACATAGTGGGAGTCATAGTTACTTATTAAAGAAGAGTAGGTCTCTATTCAAGGTGCAGTTTGTGGGTTAAAAAATATAGCCAGTCTCAACCTTAAATTTCATAGATGATATGCTGGCCCTGTTGAAGTCAATTAAAATTTTGCCATTGATTTCCAATGGTGAGAGTGTTCCACAATACAGGTTTGGACTGTAAAAGAAATCAATATTATTTTAAGACATTTACTGGCTGAATTCTGTTTATTTTTAATTCCCTTGGTTCCTTCATGTAGACCAAGAGAAATTCATTCAGAGGACTTTGTGGACTGTGGACTGATAGTTTAATGAATATGATTTAGATATGAGGCTACATCCTAAATCATATGGCATTGCTTTCAGTTTTCAAACTTCCTTTTTATAACCGAGGTGTTTTTTAGCATAGCGAAATGAAAAATTCACATACACTCCCACACAAACCTAGGACTATCAAACAAGCTAAAAAAGACATCCCAAATATTTTGTTGATATAATCTGGTTTTGTGTGAACACACAATATATAGATATACTTTACATATATCTGCCCTCTCCATCGTCAGAAAATGAGCAAAAGTGGGTCATTTTGAAAGAACGTTCAACAAAATGTAGCACAGAAAAGCTGAGAGCCTGCCTGCCCAGTTTTTGCCTAGAATCACTTTCCGCAACAAAGTTAATAATCCCTGAAAATATTAGTTTAAGGGATGCACTGACATCATGTAGGTGTATATGTGCTTCACTAAGCTGCTATGAAATTGAACATGTGTTTTTATTTTACAGTGTACTAATTTTCAGATTTACAACATACTTTAAAGAAAAGTATAACAATTTTATGCCTATTTTCAATTAAAGGAGATTATTTAGTTCAAAACGTCATTGCAGCAAGCAGGCTGGTTAAGCTAATATATGGCATTTGATACGACAAGATTACTTCAGCTGCTGTGTATTAATATGTATACATGAGATACAGTTTTAGAAAATTAAAAAGAGCTTTTAAAAAAATAATTAAAGTTATTTCTTGTATAGCTTTGCTTTTAAGCTCTAGAAAGGCAGCTTGGCTACATGCATGTTTTGTAAAGTAGAAAGAAGTACATTTATCAGTATTAAACGCAGTGCAATATACTTTACATAATGACACACAGAGCAGGCACGTGTGTGTTGTATTTTAGATGGCTTTGTTCCTGCATAACATATCCACACAGTATACACAATTTTCCTCAGAGAGGGAATATGCTCAACATATTCACAACACCCATACACGCCAAATATTTGGACCACTCTGAGCTGTTAAGGGAGTTACTTCACGAGACTGATCACACGCTCTTGTTTCTCTGCGAAAATTAGGTGGTACCTTAATTAATGCTGAATTGCAGTGGAATTCCATGTGAGTACTTACGACATTCACAAGGCTACAGAATGAGTTAATTATGATCAGTGTTATTACAGTGAATACCAGATGAATTAATAATGCTGGCACACTTAAAATGAAGCGTTACCAGGGACCGTGGTAGAACACGTAAGGTTAAATGTTACGTGATGAAAGGCATTATGCGCTCAGCGGGAAGAAGCAAAACTCAGTCTCTGTAGCTCCGCGCTCGCAAGCACGGTGTCCGCTAGCATCACGCACACTTCATACCTGAACGAGTCAAACACACCTTTCTTTGCAGGAACAAGCCTTCAGCAACACTAGCCACAGTTTAACTTTCTCCGGGGGGAGAAAACACACCCCGCAGAGAAACGGTGTTTCGTAGCAGCACTCTGAATTCCTTCGCCTACAGACAGAATTTTTCTGGGTACGTATAACGTTAAAACAGTTCACTGGCAGGAAGCGGGAGACAGCAAGAACACCTGAATCTCCTACGGCACGCTGCCCGAGCCGTGCTGTCGCTTACCAGACACTGCGGACTCTAGCTGGAATGAAACTGCGAAATACGGCAACCTGGCTCTACCTAATAAATTATTGCTTCGTAATCTTCTGAAGATAACATGCCTCGAACTCATCGTGAAATTTTTTAGATGTAAAATATTGCAGCAATTCAACAATTCATATCTGTTATAGATTTATAAGATGCGAAAGCATAAATGGATTTAACCAGACGTAGTTGTTTTTATGCCCACTACTCAAAAATATGCAGAAATGAATTTATGGATATTTGGCAGCCAGTGGGAATTGTGTTTATTAATGTTGAAACAGCTGTTGCCAAATGCAAGTGTTAAAGCACAGAAAACAGCTTGTAACTTCTACTCCCCAGGTTTGCCATAAAGGAATCCTTGTTCCTTGTGAGGGCGAGGCTGTGTTCCACGCACACTTCAGCAGCTTCGCTGGAACCCCTCGGTCCATTCCACACCCACAGGCATGGCAAAGAGGTAAGAATTTGCCCTCTAAACTTTGACTAGTTCTTCACTGGCTTCTCTTATTGTCTGTAGTTACAAACACGTACTATACAGTAGTTCCCTGCGGGATTAATATAGATGAATGGATACACTAAGGACTTACTATACTTTTCTCTGCCTTAACCCTTCGTATCTTACCTCTAGCTAGAGATGCCTGTATCGCCTAACACACGTGCGCCCACCTTCACACGAGGATCGCATGCTTGCAGGTTCTGTTGAAGGCAATCGTTGGTGCTTAACTCCCGTGCTCCCCAGGGCTAGTATGCACCATCACTTTCCCAATTTGAGTTTCAGGGTTTTTAGCAGGATCAGTCCACTTTATAGAAATACGTGCATGCCACCTTAATGTATGATAGTTCTACGTGTAGTACTCCTGCCAAGTTCTCATAGTTTGTCTTCTATTTGAAAATCTCAGTTTCCTTTTAAGTAATTTGTGAACTTTTACATTATATCAATGAATTCTTTTGTGTTACATCTTTATTAGATTACTCCACTTCTGTGCATTCTAGACAGATAGGCTAAAAATACCTACTTCGCTCTAAAAAAATTCCCCTTCAAGTTCTAGATCTAAATGCAATGATTTTGATTTTAAAATAAGTGAACAACAGAAATCAAAATGGTCAGTAAACTCAATAGCGCAGAATAGACTGGTGCCAGGAAACTAACCAATTTATGAACTGGAGGAAATATCCTGTATGGAACAGCAGTGGTGTCTGACCTGTCTAGACTTACGATATTCAAAGACATCATTTTTAAACAACCAGTACGGGTAAAACTCACCATTACTAAGTTCACTTTTATCTCAGAGTATGTTACAACTTTTACACATAATTTACTATTTTGAAGATGTAACTACGAGATGACTGTGTACATCACAGACTTAATCCTAGTATCGGGCTTTATCAAATGATGGGGTTCTCTTTCATTCCTGTACTCTATGTTACTGTGGAAATCAGTAGCATTTCCAATAAATTACAGATTGACCAGTACTAAAGACTCTTCGAAAACCATACTCAGTCATCTCCTACTCAACCCTTTTAAGGTCCTATTAGACTCCTTTGAAAACCACAGAGTGCCCTCTGTTGATCAAAACATATTCCTTTAACATATTAAAGCTCTCACACAGCAAATGTTACAGTTTCATCTTTTCCAATGCTTCAGTCAAAAGAAAAAAAAAAAAAGAGCTGATTTTGTAAAAGTGAAGGTATTCACTTAAAGGTTGGGGTTAGAATACAGAAGTATATAAAAAAAAACCCAACCCAAGACCTACTGCATTGCTAAATATCTACACATAGTACTGATGATTAGAGAGATACCTACCTGGCGATATTAGTTGAAAGCAATGTTTTTCCCCGCGTATGGGTATGCACATGCCCGTTCATTGGTGTCTATTGTCCCAGGCATAGTTATGTACATTTCTCTTAATATAATGAAAACCAGTATTTTTAGAAAACAAATGCAAAAACAGATGCTAAATGCCACAGAACACAGTGAGGAACAAAAAAAAGTCTAGTAAATTGTGATTACTTAATCCTACCCTGTTCTCCCAAAAAGAAAAACAGCTGAGTGCAGCTTTAGTTCCTATGTTGTCTCTGCATGACACAGAAAAATTGATGGCCTGGCTGTCTGGTGACTCTTTGAAACTAAGTTCCAGCAAGCCTTGATAAAACAGTAAATTTTATTGCAATTTCTGAGCAGGAATTCATAGGAGGATGAGATAGGGGTTTTTTTTTCATCTTTTTTTCCTTTCTCACCTGTTTGTTGGCTGAGAGTGAAAGCATTGTTATGCTTAGGACTGTTTCATTTGTTAATTGATTGAGGATGTCAACACTGAAAGTGATTTGTGTTAAAAAATCTTATAAAATAATCTATCCTCATATATTTTACTGAAACGGTGAGAACAGACTCACACTTCATGGTGAATGTTGAGATAAATAATAACATATAATTAATATGTTAGTTAATTAAATAGTTCCAGTTACCTTGTGTCTGTTTCATGATACAGATAATGATTCATTTGTAGAATTAATTGTTCTGTGCTATTTTGTAATAAAGAAGGGCCAGTCTCCGTTCTTCTGTAGCCATTTGAAGATGTAGTAAAAAAAAGATGTGTAGTTTAATTTCTTTTACTGTATTAGGACTTCAGTATGAAGTGTGGAAGAAACAGATTCTAATGCTGAATGTCTGTGTATTCAGAAATATGGTGGTAACTATAAATGCATACAGACAATTCACCTTTTGAATCAGGATAAATCACTAGTAAATACAGTGAATTAACATTAATTTCCTAACAGAAAACATATAGACTTAAGCCAGAAGACTGGAAATTAAACAGGGAAAATACAGAAACTCTGTTTTTCAATGATCTTGCCTCTTGCTTTTTTATTCTCCAAATACGATTTTTTTCTTAATGTTATAATTAAAACATATATTCATGAAACTGAGGTTTTATTAAATTAAAAATATGGTAATACAAAATCTTTTAAGATACATTCATCAATAGTATTTTTGCATATAATCTTCTTTTTGTCAGGTCCATAGATTAAACCCATTTCAGTTGTGAACTGAAACATCTCAAATACATTTTTGTGGAGGAAAAAAAAGACAGAATAAATGTCAAAAGAAAAGCACAGGAGAGTTTTGGAAAATTAACAATATATGTTAACATTTGTACTGATGTAATTTATTTTCTTTGAAACCTTAATTATTCTATAGTTTCATACACATTTTTGGTAATTACTACTGAAAAGTAAACTCAATTTAAAAAATAATATTTGATAATATACGGGGAAAAAAGAGTAACCAGATTAACATCACCCCCATTTTTTTAAAGGAAAGTCTCAATTTCATTAAAAATAATGTAGTATTGTATTGCCTAGAGGGAAGGAAAAATAAAAATGTTTTTGAGTGTGTACATTTAAAGTATGTTTCCTTCGGCTTCCCAAAATAATTTTTACAATTTTCCTCAAAAATAATGGTATTAATACATAGGAGTGACTTCCAATAGAGAAAATTCTAATTGCAGAATATTCCCATGACAACACAAAATATTTCTTATAGTCGTGTCTTCTCCTGTGCTAGTAGCCACAAGAGGGCACTCTGCTTTTGTTTGTAACTTGGTTCCACTACTCTCTGTAGTATATGACAATGTTGTTTTACAAGTACTATTCAAGGGTTTTTTTCCTTTTTCTTCCTATTTCAAAGATAACATAGTATATTTTATCACTGTATATAACGAACTGATGAAATTATAGAATCAAAAATCCTTAATGAGTTACTTAATACTTCTGCAACTTGACTCACTCGAGAGATGTATTCCTTATTGCCACTGCACTGCTCAAGCTCTCACAAACTCATTTTGTTGTGTTGAGCGTGTATGATACACCTAAAAAGACCATTGACGAGATTTGTTTTATGGAGAGACTGAACTCTGGGGCAGCATTAAACAGAAGCAGGACTAAGAGACATTACATAGAAGGAAGATCATAGAATCAAAGAATAGTTTCGGTTGGAAGGGATCCTTAAAGGTCACTCCTGCAATGAACAGGGACATCTTCACCTAGATCAGGTTGCACAGAGCCCCGTCCAACCTGACCTCGAATGTTTCCAGGGATGGGGCATCTACCACCTCTCTGGGCAACCTGTGCCAGCGTTTCACCATCCTCTTTGTGAAAAATGTCCTCCTTATACCTAGTCTAAATCTGCCCTCTTTTAGTTTAAAGCCATTGCCCCTTGTCCTATTGCTACAGGCCCTGTTAAAAAGTCTGTCCTCATCTTTTCTATAGGCTCCCTTTAAGTACTGGAAGGCTGCAATAAGGTGCCCCCGGAGCCTTCTCTTCTCCAGAGAACAATCCCAACTCTCTCAGCCTGTCCTCATGGGAGACGTGTTCCATCCCTCTGATCATTTCTGTGTCTCTCGTCTGGACCTGCTCCAAGAGCTCCATGTCTTGCCTGTGCTGAGGGCTCCAGAGTTGGATGCAGTACTGCAGGTGGGGTCTCACCAGACCAGAGTAGAGGGGCAGAATCACCTCCCTCGACCTGCTGGCCACGCTGCTTTGGATGCAGCCCAGGATACGGTTGGCCTTCTGGGCTGCAAGCGCACATTGCCGGCTCGTGTCCAGCTTTTCACCCTCCAGTACCTCCAAGTCCTTCTCGGCAGGGCTGCTCTCAATCCCTTCACCCCCCCAGCCTTTATTGACACCAGGGGTTGCCCCAACCCAGGTGCAGGAGCATGCACTTGGCCTCCTTGTTGAACCTCATGAGGTTCACTTGGGCCCATTCCTTGAGCTTGTCCAGGTGCCTCTGGATGGGATCCCATCCCTCAGGTGTGTCAACCACACCACCCAACTTGGTGTTGTCTGCAAACTTGCTGAGGGTGCACTCGATGCCACTGTCTATGTCCTTGGTGAAGATATTAAAGAGTACTGGTCCCAACACGGAACCCTGAGGGACACCACTTGTCACCGATCACATCTGGACATTGGGCCGTTGACCACTACCCTCTGGATGTGACCATCCAATCAATTCCTCATCCACCCAACAGTCCACCCATCAAATCCATCTCTCTCACCAATTTAGAGAAAAGGATGTTGTGGGGGTCCATGTCAAAGGCCTTACAGAAATCCAGATAGACGACATTGGTAGCTCTTCCCTTGTGTACTGATGTGGTCACTCTGTCGTAGAAGGCCACTAGGTTGGTCAGGCGGGACTTGCCCTTGATGCAGCCATGCTGGCTGTCTCAAATCACTTCCCTGGCTCCATGTGCCTTAGCACAGCTTCTAGGAGGATCTGTTCCATGATCTTCCCAGGCATGGAGGTGAGGCTGACAAGTCAGTGGTTCCCAGGGTCCTCCTTGCTAACTTTGTAAAAAATGGGTGCAATGTTACTCTTCTTCCAGTCTCCAGGGACCTCACCTGACTGCCAGGACTTCTCAAATATCATGGAAGATGGTGTGAGTGTAATCACACCTCCATAAAATCTCATTTTTGCTGTCAGGCTATGCTTTGACTACAAAGTATTATACAGCCAACAGCTAGTTGTAGGCTGTACTCCTTGTACCTGCCCCTAAAATGTCTGTTCTATTAAGTAATTTTAAATGTGATACATAGCAGTCCAAATATGGCATTTTTTCCCCTATATTTTTTCCACTGTAATATATAATATTTTCTGCTGCACATAATAAGTAAGGAAAATTAACAAAAGTTAATAGGTATATCTAAGCTAGGCACAGAAGGTTGCCGTGTTGGTTCAGTATCCTAGACTATATATAGCATTAGACCGTGCAAGACTAATCTTCTAACTAGATTTCCAGGAAGAAAGCTGTCTAGGAATGGCACAGGGCAGACCTTTTTGCACCCATGCATCACTCCTTTTCAGAAGCACAGGATGATTTTCCCTGAGACCTGCATCACACCAAGGGGAGCGATGCTGGTGTCTTCCCCCTTTTCAGCATTTTGACAGTCTGTCTCCATCTGGAAGGCCTTTCTCCACACTTTGTAATTAACAAGCAAGCTTTGTCCCTTTAGCTGGACTTTTACCAGAACCATACTGGGTCCTGGTATATGGTGTCACACAGAAAGATGGATAACATTCACTTTATATTTGTGGTATATCTATGGCATATTTTAGATATTAATTATCTTTCCACCAAACTTCAGTTTAGATGCTCAAGAAAGTGGATAGAATTTCCCCCATGAAAACTGTCCCTCTGGAAACCTTCAAAAACATTTCGCTCTCCGCACTGATTGAAAAGCTCAGGCACTGTTTTTTTTAACCTCAAATTGCTTATATTTCAGTCTCAAGTTACATGCCTGAGCTAGGTGGATTCTGCATGCAAGAGTTTCTAGCACAAACTGCTGCAACAGCACCCTATGGAGGTCTAGAGGTATAGGAAAGGGTTTTTTAAAACAAAGACAAGCAACCAAGAAACATGAATTTTGTGACATAACTGGTGTTTTCTGCTTGGCAACATCCCTGGTGTGCTGCCAGAATGACATCAGAGACCTCAAGTGTTCATGGACTATCAAAACATAAGTATGACAGTTTCACAGCTCCCACAAGGGTTGTACTGTTCATTGCATGACTGGAGTAAAAGGTACTAAGACATTGGGGATATTACAGTAATATCATAGTATTATACCTGTGATCAGCCCAGTCACAAGAAATAAAGAATTAAAAGCATAGTCTCTCAAACTGGAATGTAAAGAGGTAGATTGCATAGCACTAATTTTTCTTTTCTCTGTCATAATAAATTCAGTTTCTTAGAACAAGTGAGACACAACCAGAGCAACAAGTTATGCTTCATATAGCTGAGTGCAGAAACAGGTACGTTTGTCTGTATGGCCTCGAGTACCTTCATCCCCTGACGCTACTGCCAGTCCTTGCAGATGTGCCTCAGGCCACTGTTTTTGTAAAGCATTTCACAGTTAGATGTTGATCACATAATTGGCAAAATAAACTATGGCATTCTTTTCCCTCTGGAGGGGGAGGAGAAAATGAATTATGGGTTTGATCTGGTTTGAGGGCGATTTAGAGGGGTAAACCTATTTACAACATTATAACTGTTAGAAAGTCAAATCATGTCAGTGGGTGAGACTAGATGCATCCAGATGTTCATCTCTATTTTTTCTGTTATTACTTTGTGGTCACTCTCCACCCAGTGAGTCAGCCATGGCAAGAGATGACATGAGTCCAACGCCTCCATTGGCAGTAGCTGTGGAGATGGAGACCCTCCACCCCACCGTGTGAGTCAGCAGCTGTGTCTTGGGTCATATTTCATGTTGGCAGCATTTCTTCAACCAGCTGCTGTCCTGGTCTGGTATCTATGTTCCTCTTGTTTTAAAACTGACCCTTCTCTGAGTTACAGACAAAAAAGAATGAGCAACTTTCTTAGGCGTATTTAAGTATGATCAGCTCTGGAAATAAAGACAACCAGTTCTTGGAGAGGGAATAGGGGATGATCTGTTCTGTCAAAAGGCCACATTCAAACTTGAGTCCCCTTTCCTTCACCCCAATCATAGAACATACAACAACTGGAGGTTTGACTTCTTTCATTGCAATGCTCATCACCCGTGCTGTTTGAACAGAGAGGAATTTCCTCTGCTCTACTACCACTGCATGTTTTTGTGTAATTTTGTATTCTTTGATAGTGAAATTATCAGGAAAGGGCAGGCTCTCAGCAACAGCTTTGGTGGCAGCTGCTGGAAGTATGCTGTATTAGACAGACCAATCCGTTACTCTGGCAGATAAATCTTTTCTCTTGTTCAAAACTAGAAAACACAAATTTGAAAATTGCTCCTGGCTCTAAGTAATGAAAACACAATATATTCTCTTCATGTTGAATCCATCATAAGGTAAAAGTATATTAAGCCTCAAGTCAAATGACTTCCCAATTAGCCAGCCAGATCTGTATCCATGAAAAATGCAAATTACAGATGAGTGATGAGATCTTGTATGTGTTACTGTTTTGCAGTCTCAGACTTTTTAGCTAGAATGGTAGTAATAAATAATGCTTCTAAGTGTTCATGCTGTGAAATTGGTTGCTGTTGTGAACACATCTCCTCACTACCTGCAGGTGCAGCAGTGAAAGTACAAGCACTGTTAATCTCCCCTAAAGTGATGAAAGAGGGAAGAAGGGAAGATCCTTCCTGACAACGTCTTTCTGAAAACCCAGTGAATCTAGACATTATGTTATGTTCAGGAACTCAACAGTGCACCTGCTTAGAGTCTGGATGTGTCAGATATTCTTTCTTCTGCTCTAATTCCCTCTCCCGCTTCTTAGAAAGGTCCTTATTTAACGCAGGCAAGAGTTCTGACCGTTTTTAGAGTGAGCAGGCAAAGATGTTATCACGTAGCTACCAGCAAAGGGATCAGCCTTGCAAGTTCTGGGTAGTCCGTCCAGCAGGCAGATGGTGGTGGTGGCTGCTACACAGCTCGGCAGTAACTCCTCTCCAGAAAGGTACGGAAAGGGCAGCCTTGAAATTTACGTCTGCCTCTGATCGACACGCATCGCTTCTCAGGGTAAAAACTTTGCTTTACTTCTCATGTCCACTCGATGCTTTGGCTTGTCCCAGGGTTCAGTTAATGCCAGCAGAATTTACACTCTCTAACATATATTCGTGTTCTTTCAAATTTCAGGGACTTCAAGGATGGCCACTGCCCCCACCATTGCATGCTGAATTGCGAGCCACTGATTCTATAATTGCATTTTAACACTATTTCTAACAGACCTCTTAGAAATAATCCACTGACTCCCTGGGGAGCTGCAGGCCCTCCCAGACAATGTCTGCAGCTATTGCTATGCCGTTTGCTCTCCCGTTCAGACTGAGCATATCGTGCAGAAGTTAAGAGTCATTCTGATTTATAATGCAGGTATTTCTTCTGTGAACATAAAATATTGCAAATATATCTATTATGTTACAGAAAACAGTTTTATATAAACAATTTTTGTCTTTAATCTCTTTAGCTGATGATCTGTGTCTGATTCTCCAGCTAATTTCGCTTCATTGTCTAACCTACACCCTCTTATCTTGTGCCCGCTCTTAAAGTTGTCAAAGTGAATGTCGTATTGTGTCAGCATAATGGATGCAAAGATGTCTGGCAAAACAAGTCTGACAGTTTTGTAAAGGGACAATACAGGTTAAAAAAAACATTGAATATTTCCATCTGTATTTTACAGTTTTGCATGGAAAAGTTGTGTATCCTTTGCACAATTCAGTAGACTGCCATTTTTCTTTTTATATGGCAACAATCCTCATCTAGATTGCTGCCACTAACCATGTATGGGACATGCCCGCTTTCTTCACTCCAGATTTTGTGGAAGAGTAGATAATCTTCATGTAACAATGCTTTGTTGCTTTGTTTTTAAAGGGAGAGAGAGCTAATTAAAAAACACAGGAGAGTTGGTAAAATGCACAAGGAAGTTGAAATGGATGTAGGCTCTTCTGGATTTCATGTGTTCTACTTGGTAGCTCTCTTCTATAGTTACCCTAAGCTGTAATACAGGAGTGATAATATTATGAGCCTAAGGCATTGGTCCGATGAGTTTTATTTCACTCAGCCTTGCAAAGTGCTTTGAGAATCTTGCTGATGTCAGAGAGGTTTTTTTCCTCTCTCTCTTTTTTGTTATTGTGCCTGGAAATCATAATGTTTAAATAAAAATAATTTATATTCATGTTTCCTTTGAATATAAAGAAAGGAATGGAATATTTTTCAATTAAGATCACTCTCCATTTGCAAAATTTGCCAGCAATCATTCCTCACACATAGAAAAAAATCATGTGACAGACCTATGACAGTTACACAATGAAAAATCATTTAATTTATCTTACACACAGTTATAGTTCTTCATTTAAAACACTTCTGTCAGCCATATACAATAACATCTCATGTCTATGTATAATGCGATAAAAGAAAAACCAAACTAGAGTGTCTACATTCCTATTACCTTAAGAACTGATTTTTTTTTAGCTCTTCTATTAAAGAGAATAGTTCTGGCTTAGCTGCAGGATTAGGTAGCTCCATCAAAACACTTGTTACTGCAGTAGAGGATGTTCTGTCATGTACTGCATGCTCTTCTTTTTTGTCAGTCAATGCTATCTTATTTTTCAACTAACACCAAGATAGTGGTCTACAGGTTACATGATAGACCTGTACTTGAGATGCATTGTTTTGGCAAAGCTGCAGAACTGAAATATTAACATTACTTTTGGACACTCATAAAAATCTAGAGATGGTTTCAAGTCTGATAATACAGGTATAACTTTACCGTGCCGACCTCATCTCCAGTTAGTGAATTCCATTCTGTGTATCTTCATTACTTACTGTTTTCAACTGACTCTAGCTGCAGTTTTCAACATGTGGCCTGAGGAAATCTAAGCATGGACAGCCTATTTCCAAGACTTAAACAACCAACTTAATCAACCCATGGCAATTGCACTTCAATAATGTACACATTTATTTAAGCGACGATCATGTAAGTCTAGATCAGAGCTTCAAGATTAAGGTGGCATTTTCAGCAAGAGTGTATTCTTACCATCTAACAATATTAAAATGGGTTTTTGCTTTAATCTTTGTATGTTAATCCTACTTATGAAAACTATTTTCTATGCCATTTGCAATGAAGTTTGGTCATATCCCCCAAGAAAAAAGAACAAATATTTGTATATTTTATTTCAAGTGGATTACTTCACTGTTTTTCCATTCTCTATAAAATTAGGAAATTTGACATTAAAACCATGAATTCCTAGAATTTCAAAAATACACTGAACACTAGAAGTACATTACAATAGAAGTAGGATTGATGAGAAATATTTGGAAGGTAGCATGGAGCTGTTAATAGAGCTTGCTGTTATTTTCAAAAGCAGAAATTGTAAATCTATCAAAAACTCATGAAATTCAGTTAGTGAAAGTTCAGTTTAAAAGAAATCCAGACTTGCTGAATTAGGATATGTGAAACTGAAGCACCCAAATGACTTGGGCTCTGGTCTACCATGGCATTCTGGGAGTGTTTCTGTAGCCTGGAGAATGTCTTCTGCTGCTGTTTCTGCCAGATCAGATCTATGCTGCTATGTTAAAGCTACACTTTATGAAAAACATTGTTTCTTCACAACATCCAGTATGTTTACCGTCAGAAGTGTCTTATCAGAAGAACTGGAGGTAGGTGGCCAGTAACATGCATTAAAACACGAAGTTATTGAGGAAAACAAAATTAGAAAGATGTTAAAAACTAATTATTTTTAGAGGTATTTCTTTGGCTACTTTTCAAAACATCTGAGGAAAGTAAACAGGTTTTAGTGCTTTCTTTCAAAAAAATGTTTCCACACTTCTTATAAAAAGTTTTTTTGACAGGAAATCTGCAGATATTGTCAAAATTCTGTTTTAAATACATGAAGAGATTAAAAGGACATAGTGCTGTCATCTGTCAAGTAAGACTTTTTAGATTTTTAAATTATTAACTACAGGTTTCACCATCATGAAGAACTTCAGGAGGTGCAGCTGATGATTACCTACATTTCAAAGGTAGCAAAAGTCTTAGGAGGGCATGCAGAAGACAAGGCTTTTCCAGTTTTGTAAGGAAGATGTGGAAACTGGAAGAGATGTGTCCTGCGGATGCAAATGTGCTCCCTTTGATACATAAATCAGACAAAGATTTTTCTTTTAGTGAGATCTTTCCAAAATTTCTCTTCTTTGCCTGGGTGTAAGGAAATATTCATGGAAGAGAGAGGAGGGGAAGGAAGAATACTGGCAGAGGCTGGTAATGGTCAGCCAAACTCACTATTTTCTCATAGGCTGTGTATAGGACACCTGGTTATATCACTAGGGGAAGAGCAGAGCCCTACAAAGGATTGTCCTCAGCGAAAGAGGAAGGAGACCTTTGTTTACCTTGTCATTACCTTGTACGTAGCTGTATGCACAGAGGCAGATGGTGGGGAACAGCTGACAGTACGGTTTACACTTGTTTGGATGGCTGGCTCCTGAGTCTCACCTCGTGCCTCATTATCACTGCTGAGAACGCAAGAGTCTCATTCCCCATTTGAATCAATTTTCTTTTTAAAAATTATTTTAATCTGTCTTGCTTAAGACCTGTCTGCATGGCAAAGTTAACATGAAACACGCAAGGCTTTGTTTATCAACTGGAAAATACAGTCTGCTTATAGCAACTCTCATTTCACTTTGATATTATCTTTCTCCAGCATTAAAAATATATTTCTTGGAAATAGATCATGCTAACCTTTAAAAAATCAGTGAGGCTATATCTAAATTTAATCAAATGTGAGGCGCAAACCCTCCCTGCTCACTGTCTTAACTGACCAAAAATCAGATGACTGTGTCAAAGTCACACCAAATCAAAATTAATACACCCTGTTGCTCAACTCTGAGCAGTGGTACCTTGGAGGATTTTACGTTTAGACTCTCCATGTTGTGAATGAATTCACATGTTGTCACAGTAGAGTACCTACAATGTACACCACACAATAGATTCCTCTCTATCTTTAGATCACTCATTTCTAAGATAACAAGGGTTTTCAGAATCTCTGTTAACTCTTTAAATATATAAAACCATGAAAAAGCATTTAATTGGCAGAAATTGATGATGCAAATACAAGTGTAGAGTAGGACCAATGGTGCATTGTCAGATTTTTGCATTTTAGTACTTTAGTCAGTGTGCTAAATAACCAAATGAACTATAGCTCTTAATAGGGAAATTTAATTTCACTAAAATACCTGTCAACATTTTCTACATGATTTAAACCAGATGTTCAGTAACTTGCATGAAAAGTTAAATATGATGGATTATAATATCTTCTATGTTCTTCTTTTCTGGAGGGAAATAGATTCAAAATATTTGGAGGTTAGTAACACACAGGAAGCAAAACATGTAGACCAATCCTGAGTAAACTTGATACTGAGTAAAGTTTGACATACAGATGCTGAAAAAAAACACTTCCATCTGTATGCTGAAAATTGAAGCATTAACCCATTAATCAGTCCTTGGAAATACAAATAATGGGATTTAAGTCTTTCACTGAAGACTTTAGGTCATACTTTCCTCCTTAGGTCTAGCTCAAATATGTTTGCCTGAATAAACTAATTCATATAAAAGTCACTTACCACCAGTATTGCTCATGATGTTATCTCTCAAGAACATGGAAAGTCAACAAAATTTCAGTTTGTTTCCCTTACAGAGTTTTTTTGGGGTATACAAAAATATCATATACTTTATGTACATGAACATTTATTTAAATTATCTAACATATTGATTCATATTCCTAATATTTATATTTTTAACTCTTCACAGAAAGAGGGGTGACAAATTTTTTCACTGTCATTTGGACCAACTAAGCTTGAATGAAAGTTAGGTTTCATTTAAAAATGACCCCAAACAGAACCCGAGGTAGTTAAAGCATGCGTATACAAGAGGATGGGAGGAAAAGTTCAGTCCAGCACAGTATATTGTTCTCTGATTTGTTAAATGAAGCATCATGTAATTGAGAAGTCCCTTTTTCAGCATGTCCTTCAGGATTCTAGGATTAGTAAACCCCCTTTTTTTTTTTCCACTTTCCTTAGGTAGAAGGAGGATAACGACGTTATTACTGCTTGCCCTGTCAGATTTTCCACTTTGCATAAATTAGTCATTAAATCGACCCAGTATAATATTCCCTCTGTTTCCGTGGGAGAACCTGCGGCTGTCCAAAGCCGGCTTGGTGTCTCAGCAAAGATGCGGCTCCACGTGCTCACCCGGTGCCGTTACCAATTCTGCGCTTCGGACCATTGAGAAACTTTAGCACCAAACACACGCTTCTGTCAGCTACCCAACAGCAGTTGAGAAGGACTCCGGCCAGGCTTCCGAGAGGAGATTTCCTAGCTTGGCCGCGCCACGGCCGGCGCGCCACTCGCCTGCCCGGCTCCAGCACGGCACGCTGCGGGCTGGCAGCTCTGCAGGACTGAGATGCTGAGCTGCCTGCACCTGCAGCCTCCGGCCCGCCAACGGCAGAGCCAGCCCAAACGCCGCAACACGGGAGCCTGCCTGAAGGCGTATTCGTTCAAGGCGGTATGGTGAGCGCATGCGTAGAGCCACGGCTAACCTTCCGTTAAGAAACGTGCCACCAGAGTGCGCGGGCACTGATCAGCAGTTGTGCGAGGTCTGGGCAAGCATATGAGTTTCAGCTCAGAATTGGTCCTGCTGGACCTGAGCTGCCATGAGTAGTCTCATCAGGGTCTCTACACCATTATCTGGAGTATCCTAACCTCCGTGTATCTCTTAAAAATCATATAATCTGGTCGTATCGCCTTTCAGGTTTAATTTAGAATACATCTATAGGCAGTACTAAAAAGTCACCATAATTTTGAATTTAGGCAACTGCATAAGTTCTTATTTTCTGTACTTTTACATTATTGTTTGTTATAAATACTAGCAAAAGGTTACTCCACCTATTTAGGCTTATACACCTTTCTCATCATTCTGACTACCATGTAGATCACATATTAATCATTAAGACACAGAAGAAAAAACCTCTGTGAAGGGCTGGTGTCACATAACTCTGGGACCCCCCTGTTACCCCTGAATGAATGACCTGCAGAGGCAGAGTTGTCACATACACAGCTACACTTTCCCATTAGTAAAGATTTTTCCAGTAGCACACATGTATGTTATCTTTAAGGCACTTCAGCAAGACTCACTGGAACTGACTCACAGCAGATTTTCCAGTAAATCTGAAAGGGATCTCAAAGATCAGTCTCAGGCTGGGGACATACTAAATACAAAGGATTCCAGGTGATCCAAATGAGATTTTACCGTTTTAAAACCTCCCATAGTTGTATTTCTAGAGTCAAAGATTTGACTTGTGATCTGTACAACACATAAAATACTTAATACATGCTCTGTTTTTTTTTAAGGTAGCTCATAAATTTATTGCAGTCGTATGGCATACCATTCAGATTGATTTATTAGGCACAGCTCAGATTTCTTATAGCTGCATTACCAAGTACAAACCAAGTACACTATCCCATTAAAAATGAATTTACTATGGGAACTGCACATTGAAAGTTAAATAATGTCTTGATTTTCAAGCTGAAACTGAAATATTTGCTTTTCTGCCAAGTAATCCAAACCAGTCTATGAATAATTGCATTACCTTTGCTTTCAAAATGTTATTTGTTTTCACTGAAGGTCATAGTCTTTGGTGAAAAATTACAGAATAATGAGCATTACTTTACATACTCTGACCTATAGTATCACTACTGTCACACCTTTGCACTGAAGGGTATGCCTATCTTGACAAAAGAACTCAGTTATGATGTTGGGCTTTTTTAAAGATATGTTTGTTTTATTTTAAAGGAAATTTTACATATATGTACATACACATGAATAGCTGCAATTCATGTGAAATGCAAAGTCATGAATGAGTTACATATGAACAAAATCTAGAACAAAAAAGTTCTTAATCCCAGAGCACATCATCACAAGTTATATTTAGCTCACATTTCATAGGAAGTACTATTTTAGTAAATGTCCTAAAAAATAAGGAAAAAAAAAGTCTGAGGTTCTTTTTTTCATGTTCTTTCTCCCACCAGTCTGACTTACCATCATAAATTCAACTGTACAGATCTTTAAAGGAGAGATAAATGATCATAACAGAATGTAAAATGTTATACGAATGACCCAGTGTAGGTATTTCTCAACATTTTTATTCTGCAGTCTACAAGGATAAAAGCAAATTCCTTAGAACAGTGAAATTACAGGGTCCCAGCCTGACTGGCCGATACAGTCCTCGTTTTTATTTCCAAAAGTTTCTGAATGTTGAACTTTACGAAGTGCTTAGGATTGAAGAGAACAATCACTTTGAAAAGAAGTCCTTTATAGAATTTTTCATCAGATGGTATGGAAAACTTGCCTAAAATAAGAAACTATCAGATTTGGTTATATAGTGGCTCTTAAAAGAAAAAACAAACAAACAAAAATTTTAAAGGAAGAGAGTAAAGGTAAATAATATCCCCTCCTTGCCGTTTCCAGTTATTAGCAATTATCTATTTGGGGGACCAATTGAACTTGTAAATAAGTTATGACAATAGCTGAGCATTTGACTGCTGTCCATGCTGCTAGGTGAAGTGACCAGTTGACCCAGGTCAACTGGGTTGAATCTTGCCCAATATACTTATTCATCACAGAATCTCTTGTCAACTGAAAAGAAGTTCCTGGTCTTGATCTGCAAACTCACTTTTTTCATGGTCATCACAGAATCACAGAATCACTAAGGTTGGAAAGGACCTTCAAGATCATCACGTCCACCCATTAACCCAACGCCACCATGCCCCCTAAACCACGTCCTGAAGCACCACATCCACACGCTTTTTGAACACTTCCAGAGATGGCGACTCCACCACCTCCTTGAGCAGTCTGTCCCAATGCTTGACCACTCCCTCGGTGAAGAAATTTTTCCTAATATCCAGTCTAAACCTCCCCTGGCACAACTTGAGGCCATTTCCTCTCATCCTATCACTAGTTACTTGGGAGAAGAGGCCAACACCCACATCGCTACAATCCCGTTTCAGGTAGTTGTAGAGAGCAATGAGGTCTCCCCTCAACCTCCTCTTCTCCAGACTGAACAATCCCAGTTCCCTCAGCCGCTCCTCATAAGACTTGTGCTCCAGATCCCTCACCAGCTTCTCTGGACATGCTCAAGCATCTCAGCACCCTTCTTGTGGTGAGAGGCCCAAAACTGAACACAGTATTCAAGGTGCAGCCTCACCAGTGCCGAGTACAGGGGCACACACACTTCCGTACTCCTGCTGGCCACACTATTTCTGATACAGGCCAGGATGCTGTTGGCCGCCTTGGCCACCTGGGCACACTCCTGGCTCATATTCAGCTGGCTGTCAACCAGCACCCCCAGGTCATTTTACACAGGGAAGCTCTCCAGCCGCTCCTCCCCAAGCCTGTAGTGTTGCATGGGGTTGTTGTGACCCAAGTGCAGAACCCTGCACTTGGCCTTATTAAACCTCATACAGTTGACCTCAGCCCATTGATCCAGCCTGTCCAGATCCCTCTGCAGAGACCTCCTACCCTCCAGCAGATCAACACTCCCACTCAACTTGGTGTCATCTGCAAACTTACTGAGGGAGCACTGGATCCCCTCATCCAGATCATCGATAAAGATATTGAATAAGACCGGCCCCAGAACCGAGCCCTGGGGAACACCGCTTGTGACGAGATGCCAACTGGATTTAACACCATTCACCACAACTCTCTGGGCTCGGCCGTCCAGCCAGTTCTTTACCCAGCGAAGAGTAAACCTGTCATGAAGCCTTGGAAGACCACAGGAACTCATTATATGGCTATACTTACTTTAACACACAGTTAGTATATACTTTGTTTTGTTTTTCCCCTGTAGACTGCCTCCTCTATGCTGTTTCTTAAGCACAGGGGTCCATTTATCTGCATGCAACCTGAAGTCCCCTACCATAAACACCTCCTCCACCATTTTCAAGCACACAGTGCCCATTGACATCTTCTGAAGTGGAGCAGGTGCTGACTGAATGCAAAAGAACAAGTTGCCTTGCCAGTTTGATGCAATAAAGCTGAATTGTACTAAAGCTGCACAGTGCCCATAACCAGGTGAGTGACATCCTTACATACTCTCGCTGTGCACTGCTGGCCTTTGGAGGAAGCGCTCACATATCACAGAAGTACTTGTTTGATCCCACTTTTTCCCTGTCTGGCATACATCCATGCCAAGACCCAAGTCAGCTATCTGGTGTAAGGGCACGCTTCGTGTGTAGAGAATGATTAGCATGTTATACACATGTTATATGCAGAAAGAACAATTAGTTTCTGTGCGTTTTGTCAGTTTTGAAAGAATCATAGCGAAAATATGCAGAATCAGCATTGTCTGATCAAGCCATGACTCTCCTTCATCCAGATTTTCCTCACTTTTGGTCTGGATTGGTCCCGTTCAGCTGTGCATTTGGAAAGCATTCTGGATTACCCTGTGTCTATGGCAAACGCTCTGCAGTCCTACTGCCAGATACTGTATTGCCAGAAAGGAGTTTAGTCAGATCTTCCTAATGCAGGGCATGGAATACAATTGGTGCTAGACAATGTGCACATTATGTTGAAAGGAGACCACGAAAACAAGGGCTAAAAGCTGAAAGATTTTTGTGATAAAAGACTAGGACAGAGGGAGCTACTAGACAATGAACTCTATAAAGAGGCACATCTGTATTTATCTACAAGTGATACGGTGTACAAAAGAACATTTATAAAAAGCACAAGCGTGATGTGCATGCAGAGTACTGAGTGCTTCTAACCCATTGATTTATTATACCATTTGACAGTAGTTTCTCAGTAACGGATCATAGCTGGTAATGATGATTTTAAAGTGCAATTGGACTGAAAACAAGACTTCTTCTCTTTATTCTGTTATGTGTGAGACACTATGGTAGATGTGATTAACAACTTGTGTTGTGAAATACCATGATTGGCTGGTGGTACAGAATGTGCTATAAAAGGATAGCATAGAGCTCAGTTATTTTATACCCTCCTTTCTAGCTTTCCAGCTGTGTTGGCAAGTCTTACTTTTATATGTACATATTCTTTTTAGACATACTAATTGCTTGATTTTTATTTCCTGAGCAATTAATGACATTAAATAAATGTAAAAAATTTTATACAACACAGGGTATGTCAGCATTTATAATTTATGACAGATTAGACTTTAAAAATGTTGCCTTACATTCTCCTCTAGTTTTAAAACACTTCACATAAACAGAAATTGTAAATGACTCTTTCATATGCTTAACAATAGGCATCTGAATCACCTATTTGGTGAACCTGATGCAATTCTTGGTGAACTTGGGGCCCTTGGAATCAAGTGTACTGAAGACACTGTCAGCCATGGGCTCAAGCAAGTAATGTTGGCTAATCACTGATAAAGGTCGGAGACCACACCAACTGCCATGCAAACAAATGGTTAATTCATGCTCTATTTTCTCAATTTCCCCCTCCAAGATCTGCACAAATACTGAGGAGGAAATCTCAAAGAACAGCTGGTGGGAGAGGAGAGAGGAGAATGTCTTTGGGAAAACTGCATTCCAAGTTCGAAGCTACTTGGAATAGCATGTTTTTGTATGTCCAAATATGGAAGGTATTTCATTTTGTCTTTCTACCATTGTTCTCACAAACAATAGCCTGGAAGAAGCTGGAGAACTCACGTTGTATACTCAAAAAATGTAGTAAGCTCATTTCGGAATTATATATACAAATATTCATCCCAATTCTCAGTCTCACCTTGCACTTGTTCCATCATGAACCTGTAACATTCTCACTTTTAAAATTTTCCTTACTGTGAGAACAAAGGTCAGCTTAAGTAAAGTTGATGGCAGCAGAGATCAGCAAAAGAGGAGACTGGACACAGTATTCCAGGCACAGAATTTATATTCAGAAAATGAAAAAAAGACTGCCTTTGGAGAACTAACATGACACACAACCAAGCTGCATAAGAAAGAGAGTATTTAATCCACTCACTTTCTTTCTTGGTATCATTTTTGTAGCTATTTTCCTAAAAGGGTCCATCTTTTTTGCAGGTTTCAGCTCATTTTCAGGGCAGCTGCCAATGATTTCTCCGCAACTCAATTTTACATCCACAGCCATCAGCCATGTGAGAAAGAGCTCACCTACGTTGGGATATGCCAAGTGTTGGTTCTTCTAGGTATTTTTTTTTGTTGGGTCAAGAAGAAATGCAGTGACAGTCTCTAATATGTGATGCAGGGGAGAAAATTAGTACATTACCACTCAACTCTCTGCTCACTTCCTCAATCCAAGGGAGAGGGTGACCTTGTTTTCTCTGCTAAATTGCCCAATTGTAGTTTGAACTCCCATTTCACACACTAGCAGAGCAGATCCACTGTGTCCTCTGTTCTCATTTGTTACAGCTTCTTTGGCTACTTTTCCTTATGTGCAATTCGTATATCTCATGAAGCATTTTTTTGCGGGGAAAGAACCTGTTTACAACAGAGCCAATGTAGAACTGATAAGAAATAAGCCATGTACTCCCCTAAATTACTAATTATGCTTACTAACTAGAAAAGCAAAATGGCATTGAAGACTCGTTGCGTGAAAGCCTCTTACCTTCTGCTATCATTTACTTAAAAGTCAGAGCAATGGTCTTTTCCCGTAATCCTGACGCAGTCATTAGCGCAGCAGGTGCTTTCTCTCCAGGACCACGGAGAGCGCCTCTATCCGCCCCGAGGGGCATCCCTCTGCTCCCAGTACTTGGTGGAACATATTTCAAGTAAGTAAGTATTTTCAGAAATGGGGGAAGAAAAGTGTATGGGTACCCATCCTATTAAGCTGGAGACAAGGCAGTTATATGTGCTGGTGATTTATGGATGAAATTCCCCTCAGGGAATGTTTTACTTTTCTCACTATACACTCCACACTTCATACCCGCTATTCTTTGCCTGCAATGGGAAAATAGTTTGCTTAAGGTGATTTTGACAGACAGTCCAGTTTTTATGGGTTTTTGAAGTGGTATCCTGGAATAGGACTTTTAAATCTTTTGGTAGCAGAGAAAGGTCTTCGAGTCCTCCTTTCCTCCCACTGAGAACTGCATCAAGACACTTCACCTGCCATTTACCTTTGCTTGTACTGTTTACACCCTTCAGTCATGGTCACATAACTTTCTTGTGGCAACAACAGCAATTGCACACATGGGCAGAGTTTTACAGAAAGTATAATGCGTTTTTACCTGGCAGCTAAACTGGACAAGCCTCCTCTCCTGAGGATTGTTAGCAACACTCTGTAGATCCCAGCATGAAAACCTTTGTTTTAAATATTAATTAGTTAACTGTCTCTGAAGACAGGTTTGTTTTCCAAAACAATTTTCCTGACAGCAGTTTTAGTAAGTACTTGCAAAAATCTCTATATTGGAATGACTTGATAGAGTCCTAAAAACAGGACAGTAAGTGTGTGCTAGCACACATGTTTGGCAATGTACTATCAGTTTTAAATCGAAAATTATAATTCAGATCACTTTGCATCAACCGGTTTCATTGTGATGATCAGCTGGGAGATCTGAAGTATCTCCTGCTTATCAATGACTTACAAGAATAAACTATGCAGAGCCAAGAATGCACAGTGGGATTCTTTTCAATACTTAATCAGAAAACAAACTCACACTATGCCATCTCAGAGGTGTTATTCGTTGCCAACACATAGCACTGAAATTGCTTTAGGCATTCTCATAAAGGTGACTGTAGTTACAACGAGAAACACAAGGTAGGGGGAAATGTTCAAGAGCTGACGTTTTCTCTTATTTAACTGACAGGTTTCTTGAATACTTCGTTGGCTTTCTATCTCATACCTGCCAGACAACTTATATTCCAGCAGATAAAATTCCTGAAGAAAAAGAATTCTAAGCAGAACATAACCAGTTTACTAATTAGGTGTCAAATGGCTGACTATTTACATACAAGAAAATACTAACTCCGAAAAAAGGCTGCTACAAAAAGTGAGCAGAAAAATGGCAAATCTGAAAAAAACCCTCCTTGTATGTGGATAACATACACAAATACAGGGCACATGAAAACGCACATATGATCTATATCAATCAACATGTGAATGGAGGACGGACCAGATATCACTTTACATCTGTTCCAACATTCCTCCTCTGTGATTCTCTGTGTCTGAGAGTGCACACATCCATGAATAAAACATCCTTGTCAAAGCTAGGACACAACAGGCATTAAGTTGCAGGTTATTAGTGATTTTAAAGAGAAGGTGTAAAACTGGACTGCAGAAAAGATTTTCTATTTTTGTAGAGAAAAAAGAGAACACTTCATAGTACTAGAAAACAACAGATTTGAAAAAGTTCCAAAAGAATACCTGAAATTCCAGATCCTTTTCTAAGGTGTTGAGCAAAAACCTCTTTGTAGTTGCTGGCATTAAAGAAATGCTATACAGCTTGAGCAAACCTAATGCTTCTATTCAGGACTGTCTCAAAGGAATAAAACCAACTAAAAGATTAGATGGAATCTGAGTTTTAGACCAGAAATTCATTCATAACAGGATAATGCAAAATTCATTCGTAACAGCAAATGCTATTTAATATTATTGATGTGGGCGTTAACAGCACCTGAAAGCATGTCACCTTGTTGAAGAGCTCTATAATTCCTTTAGTAAGATGACTGTAAAGAAGTCCCCTTCCTCTTTGATAACTGACCCAGAGGGCATTTACTGAGTTCAAAGAGAAGGCACAGATATAATTCTTTCCCTTGTAAAGGCGATCTACATAGAAGAGAAAGCACAATGAATCCAACTTCATTCCCTCGTATAAACATTTGATTTAATATGTATACTGATGAATAATGTTTCTTTTTCTAAGCTGTTGACTCAGCTTTACTTAGATGCATATTGTCATACATAATTCTGAGCAAGTGATGGCATAACATTGTATGTTATATAGGGTCATCCCCAAAACCAATTCTTTTTGAGTCAGCTGCCCCACCAAAAAAAAAAAAAAAAAAAAAAAGTGTTAAAAGCTGTAGAAGGTATTGGCACTGACTTGAAGGAGGAATCATAACTGTAGAAGTCAATATGATTACGCATTGGACTCAGTAGCCACGTAGTTCACACAGAAACACAGGACTAAGACCTCCAAAAATGAATTTTTTTTTTTTTTTCTTTTTCTTTATTCCTGAATATTGGTTAAGTCTGGGACATGTTCAGACTATCTGTGAAATATCTGTTCTGGGACAGGTGAAATATGATGGAAAAATATGTACCTCATTTGCTTGGTGGTATTGCAATATTTTTAATATGGTGAACAGGTGCCTAATCTATTTATCTTTGTAGTTACTCTGCTCTTGTGACATCTTGTCTGCTTCTGGAACAAGTGGCTTCCTAATAAGTAACATATTTAACTCCTTTTTTTCCTATTTTTTAAATATAAAATCTCCTGTTAATTCCTGTTGGTTTTACTCTGAAATATGTACAAAATCAATCTGGCTCTTCTTTGACATACTAAGTTGACTTTGTACTTCCATTTCTTTCTGAACAAACAATATTTGCAAGTTGTCAGTGCTGCCTACACTACCTCTCATATTTTTTGGTTTTTAACATTTTGGTATCATAGTTACACATCTGAGAAAAACAACACCTGTTGCCGAAGTACAGTACAGGCCAGGTTTACAGCTTTCATCTTTTGCATCTGCACACATAAACTTGGGCCAGCACAGTTTATACCTGTGCTTTGCAAACAAAACCACAAGAAGGACTTCCCATTCTGAGCATCTGGTTATCCACAAATACTGGGTCTCTTGCCTGTGAAACACAGACAGAGCAGCAGACTTTGGAGAATCCTCTCAATTCCTTCAAAATGCCACTTTATCCTGGAACTGTAAGAAGTGAAAAGTTTCATAGAAAAAAAAAATTATCTTTACCTTTGAACAAGGTACAACACAAGCATGAAGACTAGTCTTCGGTAGAAAACTTCTAAAATTGTTTTGCTTTTTTTCCACATTTTGGTATCATTCTTCTCCAGCACTTTCCTTGTAAATATCTTTTTAGTCTGAAACTATGCAATACAACAATTTCTTCCTGTATGTTCTCTTACAGCAGGGTGCAACTGACGTAATCCTCTTGTCACTGATTAAAAGTTCCTCAGTGGGGAACCTTGGTGGGTACTAAGCCCGAAGAAGACATTTTGTCAACAGCCCATTACATTTCCACATAGATACCAGCTTGTTGACATGGCAACTTGAACTTCATCCTTCTGCTTTATGTACAGTTATTAGCTGCCATCTACTAGGCTGACACAAGAGTTTCATCCTTTCATGGGAATAAAACATAGACCTTAGCCTCCGGTGGAAATAGTTTTCTTTTACCAAATGTCACAAGGAGAAAGAAAGCTTGTTCTGTAGTAATGCACTGTACCGGCTACCAAAGACAATTAAAACATGATTTCTGCACTTTTTTCTCTCCATATACACACAGCCCGTTAGTCAGTTGCCTCACATGCTGACTTATCGTTGCCACCCATTACTGTAGGGACTTTCATCCCAGATTTAATCCTCTGGATTGCTAATGTAGATCAGAGAATAATCATTACCTCTATTTATCATCGGCATTTCAACAATATTGCCAGTAACATCATACGTGGGAATTAGATCATTCTTTCTCCTCTATATTTAGAATAACAGCATTTAAATGAGTAGGTGGCATTATATTAGTCTCTAAAGTTCTAAACTTTTGATGAAACTCTTTCACCCTGAGTAGTGTAGAGGTTATGCCAGTTTGAAAATGTAGCAAAAAAAAAAGGGCCACATTTGACTCTTTCTACATTCCCAGTATGTGCTAATTTCACCATTCTCATGCATTTCTACCCTTCTCACTTCTACTGCTTTGATACCCTGCCACCACTCCTGTCTCATGACCCTGCCTCCAGCTGATATTCCCAGACTGACCATAGTCTGCCAATGTCCTTGTCCTCCCTTTATCTTCAGATCCACTTGCTCAATTTCCTCCCAGCCTGTATAGTCACTTGCTTCCCAGCTGTCCTTTGAGAAGCTCTGTCTCCAAAAGCAGCAACAAGAAACACCCTTGGTATTTATAGATAAAATCCTTTCTCTGGTCAACTCTCTCTGACCAACCAGTGGCCCTGAAGCAGCTCATACAAACAGCTGTGCAGTAACAGTTTGGCTCCTCAGGTGTTGAGACAGGTAAGATTACGCTGGAACTCCCTTCTAGCCCTATTTTATTATGTTTCTATATTTAATAATTATCAGATATTCATGAAAAGTATTTATTAAGTAACAGTTCTTCGTGATACCATACGCTAATAGTTGCACATGTTCTCCATTGCAGGACAATACTTGCCAGGAAGGGGCAGATACAGATCGGGAAAGTGAGATTACTGGTACCTGCCCATAATTAATTACTGTGCTTGTGGTTTCCACCTGTCAGCTTGCCAGACACAAAGCTTGAATTATATGAAACAGCAATCAGAAATTACTCCTATATTAAACTTCAGAAAACCAAACATCAGCGGACTTTCTCAGTGTAGATCTATCTACAATATGTTGTAAAATAACTTTTTGTCTACAGAAAAAGAAAAAAAAAGCCAGTTAAGAACATGTTTTCAGCCAACCCGCCCAGTTTCAAATTAATAGTGTTTAAAATGGCAAGAGATAAACTAAACAGAAAAAACCAAGGCCTATAAAAATGCATTCTTCAGAGGAAAACAAAATTAAGTTGATATATGTTTTAAGAGATAAAAAGGCACTTATGTCCAATTCTGAGCCAATTTTTTAAGACAGCCATATCTCAAGATTAGGTTTTGGGAATCAGTGAAGGCTGATTTCAGTTCTGTAAGGTGAATTTCTTTGCTAGTATGGCCAGCCCAAAGGCTACACGCTGCATACAGCCCAAATTCATCTTCTCTCTCGGACTTAATTTCATGAGGTTGTAAATTAGCAAAAGTGCAGAGGTCACTCTTT
>NW_010562576.1:143932-156944 GCF_000687285.1 Phaethon lepturus
ATGCATGGTTTTTCCTAAAAAATGCTTTCTCGGGCCTCTTCTACCTACAACTTCATTCTCATTTCACTCTTTGATCCTTCCATTTAAGTGAGGTTATGAGGAACCTGCCAAAGGGAGTCTGAAGGCTTCACTTAACTCTTTCCAATCAATATCAATAGCTGCCAAGAAATAAAGTTACAGAGAAATATTGAGAGTCTAAGGGAATCATTTGAGGAAACCTGAAGACTGTGTTATTTAGGATCATCACAATGGTCACTTCCATCCAAGATAATATGCAAGACAGTAGAAGAGAAGCCCCACTTCACTAGTCCCTCTCTCAAAAAAGCACCAAACTGGAACGAATAACTTAGGCACACAAAGCCCAGGTGCTTCTAAATAGCCATTTATCGCAGCAACGTTGTAATAAAAGAGGGAAGCATCTTCCCTCCTTATGCTGTGAAGAAAGGCTGGGTGTGGCAAACGGACATCCTGCCTTGGATGCAAAAATATCCCTCTATAGTACTGTCCCTGCCCTTGTATCTATTAATCAGTTGGTTGGCTGTGTCTGTTTCTATAGATTTATTTTAATGGCAATAACAGCATATGGAACAAAAATCACCTGTTCCGTCAGTACTGAAAAACAATTAAAACAATAACATTTTAAAGTACCTATACAGAGAGTAATGTAGTTCCTGGTCACTTAGGATTTTTAAATCATGGAAAATGGACAAGTGGCATGAGACACACTTCCTCTTCTTGCTTCTCACAAGTAGTTTCACTAGCCAGTGCTTTCATTATTCAGAAAGTGAATAATAAAAGACAGCCAAGGATGGAAATTAATTGGATATTCTTTAGAGATTTTACTTTTCTGCAAGTATTTAAAAAAATATCTAAAGTTATAGAGTGTGAGGATTTGTTTTCAAAAGAAAATCCAAACTTTACCCCTTAGTTGGAATCCCTCTGTATCTAAGGTTGTTACAGCAAGACTAACGTTGTTTGCCAAGATCTGCAGTACTTGTTAATCCATTTATTTTTTTGTAATACTGTCCTGCAGCACATTGATCATTTGCACATGCAGAATTTGAATGAAATTAATTAAATTTAAAGATACAATATTTCTGCCAACAATGCAATAGCAGTACACAATTTCAGGTTATTAATCTTATATTTCAGGTTTTTGTGTTGATATTTCTGTGGATCTCATTCCAGATTTATGTCAGAGATTAATTGCAAAAAGACTGCATAAGTAATTTTAATTTACTTATTAATATATCTTGGTTCTTAACCTCATCATAAATACTATATTCAACATATGTGACTCATGAAGGTACACAGATAGTAAATTTTCCTATGGCAAAGTGCATTAAAGCTCTTTCTGTGTACCTTTCTTTCACAGGCATATTAATGAGACTTTTTACTACTAGACTGTCAAATAATGCCTCTAGGACCCCAGCCATTTCAGGAAATAAGACAACATTTCAAAAGGCCATATTTGCAGTTTTACTAAGTACTAAAAATTATATGAACATTATGTTACAACTTACCATTTATCTACTTTAAGAGAGACAATTCTCAACTGAGTGGTCTCAACTGCCAGTGTGGCTGTATTGGATTTAATGGGAACTGGTGGTGCCCATCACCATGCTGGGATGAGGTTGAAGGGAAAAAGAACCACTGCATTTCACTATAAACTCTGTAACCTGGATGGGTTTTGGATCAGGTCCCATGTACTTTAAGGTAGAAAATCTCTCAATTACCGTTAGAAAAGTAGTTTCTAAACAAATAAGCAAACAATGAGCCCTGTTTCACAGTAGTTTCAGTTCCAGTCGGTGCCCAGTTCCTGATCTGTGCTTAAGCACCTCCTGAAATGGATCAGGATGCTTCTAGTTGTGTAGAATTTCCTAGGGTACAATAACCACCCTCTACAGCTGTCAAATTCATCTGTACAAGTATATAGCCTTATTTTCCCTAGGGTATACAAAGACACCGAGTAACAGTGTTGAAAACCAGACAGCTATAAAGGTAACGTAAGTACTTATCACCTGTCTATCCATAAGTGGAGACATAGATCTTCCAGGGGCCTGTACAACTTTTGCTGCAACTTGGGTTTTGAAAAGCAGAGGTACCACATGCTTTCAGTAAACCTCATCTTCTTCTCTGCTGCTCCCTGCCCTGTAGGAATGACAGATCAAGTAAAATGATGATTGACCATTGACCATTGTCACCATTGACCAACTCCCTGTTTCTTCACAGAATTCACCCCACAGACTGTTAAGGAAAGTGTCAGTGCGCCGACACGTCTACCACTGTCCTGGTCCTGTCTCTCATCCACCCTGTGAATTTTCTGTAAAAAAATAAAGTGACAGGTTTTCATCAGATCCATTTCATACCTTGTTCTTCATCTTTGCAAGGCCTTTTACAGTTTTTCCCAGCCTTAATTCATTCTTCTATCCCTCTTCTGCTGTCCTGCACAGTCAGAGGTTCATAGGTCAGCTTGACATCAGCTGACTATTTTTCAGCAAGATGATGATATTTACATTGGTATTGTAGGCAAATGCTTAATAACATTAAATTAGGCAATTACAGTAAAGTTAAAGTCTAAGATGCACACTAAAGACCCAGAAGAATTCATATGACTCAACTGAAGCTAATGCATATGGGCTGTTAATCAGTAACATGACCTCTAAGACTATGAGGGACGGTTGTTGGAAAGAGCTGTAGTTCTCTCCTGCTAGAGTCTGAAGGAAGCCAGCTCGTTCATTTGCGTTCAGAGCTTGATAATGACTAGTAGGTTGCAGAGAGTATGAGATTCAATGAAGAAACCAATAGCTTTTATTTGCTTCCTGCAATCTGGAGCACTGAATTCAATACCCATGTACTAACATCCCACTATTACCAGTCCTTCTGCATGCACAGTTGAACGGCTTGATGACCTCACTACGCTAATTCATAACCAGACTCGGTTATGCAGTTTCTGAAAAGGCCAATTACCAAAATTTGAGAAAATAAATGGTTAAAAAGTATTCATGTCCTCACCACAGGTACAGAATAATAACTGCACATACTTGTAGCTCTCTCACTAGAATAGTAATTCAATCATAGAGAACTACACAGCGAATGAATGTAAATGCTTTTAACAGACAATTGGGAGATTTTGCCCAAGATGGGTATGACATGGCATATCCTTCTTGGTATTTGTGCTGGAATGGTGATCTGCTGTGCTTGTCTTCAGTAGGTGGGATGGCTGCTGGTAGGTACATGTTAGAGCAAGTACCGTCTATTTCTAGAGCCGAGGTTAGGAGGAAAGTCCAGAAGCCATAAGTGATGGTTACTGCTCATTCTCTTCTACTGAGTCACAGCCACAGATGTGCTAGAAAATGATTTCTAGAGACTACAATGTCACCTTTTTGCAGAACACTCTTCCTTTCTCCCTAAATTTCCCTCTCCAGACTGACTCACTCTCCAACTTAGTGTCTGTACACAGAAGATATTTTCTTCCTAGCTTTAGGCTGGTGTCCATTTTTGCAATTTTTTGCCAAGAGCTATTTTTGCCAAAAGTCACGTGTATGTGGGATTCTGCCACAAAACCAACCTATTTAAAACCACTAGTACCAATAATAAACTCTAAAATTAAAATGAGGAGGAAGGCTGAATCTAAAAATGTAGTCTATTTTAGGCAGTGGATTAATGTTTCTATTCTGAAGTAAATTATCTTCCAAATATGATTCTGTTTGTCAGTAAAAGAGCATAAGACCAAATTGAGTAGATTATTTTTCAGCAAAGAAAAGGATATGCACATGAGTTTTGTGACTGCCTTTCCCAATTTTACAGTCAAATATAGAATCTTTGATCCAGCCTACTAGAAGATAGTAACTCTTTGAAGAAATTAGAAATTTATAAATTATCTCTCAGATTTGATGTCCAACAACAGATACTATTTATGCAGCAACTTTAAGACAAAAAATCTTTCATTTCCTTACTTCCTTCAGAAACTAATCCCATTGCTGCTAACATTTTTAAAAGTACGTTTCAATAGCTTTTGTAAGTTAAATCAATCACAGCTATATAGAACACCTCTTTCTGTATCAACCTTTCAACATGCTAGTCAGGATCTTATCCCTGATATTTATCATATAGGAAATACTAGCAATAAAAGGCCCAAGTGTGTAAACCTATTGGCTTTATATACAGTTGTGCTGTGCAAAGAGCAGGTACAGACCTGAGGTTGATAGAAAACATCATCTATATTTTTTGTTGGCCAAGTTTGCTCTACTTGGATGAAAACAGTGATGTTCTACCCCTTAAAAAGAAAAAACAATCTTTCTCTTACTTGAATAAATGGAAAAAATATTTTGCATATCTGAGTAAAACTAGCAAAAATTGAGATAAGACCTAGTGAAGTATATGCAGAAGTAAATCTACCAGTTGTGTGCGGTGGACTGTCAAATATTAAGACAGCATGAACGGAGATGCTTAATAACAATAAGTCTAATCATTTTAGAACAAAACTCTTGCAATGTTTATGCTGCTGACACACATGAAAAATACAGAAGATGACAAGAGAGCTTCTGCAGAGGCAACAAATGTTTGCAGTAGTGTTATCCATCACCTTTCATATAAATTTCATCTGCTTGTGACATATAGTTTTCCAGGATGCACCCATGCTAAAATTATATATTTATGTGGACCAAATGATTCTTGTTTTGCCATCGGTTTATTAGCTCCTTTTTCAGTTGAGACAATGTTGTTGCAAAATATGGTTGGAAAGGAGTTATTTTCATCTGTGGCCACATGGATGGTGCCTGTGGCCATGGAAAAACCACATAGTTTCTGATATTTCTATGCTACCATCCAGTTAAAGCAGAATAATACATTGTCTACCTAACTGTCTTCAATCTCTTTTCCTCATCCACCTGGATGTTCCTGCAGAAGATACCTGTTTTCACTCTGAAATGGACAGAAATGTTAGAGCGCATCCTCCCAAGGGAGTGTCTGTCCTGGTTCTGGGTACTTCAAGTGGTAGGTTTAGGTTTCCTTTCCTTGCAGTGGCAACAAATACAGCACTGTGTCTAAGGAAAGGCTGGATAGATCACCTGGCTGGGGGAAAGCTGGAGAGCCCAAAGGAGAATGTGGTTACTGAGTCCTCTGGTGAGTTTGCATCAGTGGGAGTTTCCCAAGGCCATGCCACCACAGTCCTTCTGTGCCTCATTCTCTCCGGATCACCTCCTCGTCCTTCAGCTTCTGCCACTTCCATCTCCCCACTCAAGCCTACCATTACTCCAGATGACTATGACTTCTGTTGCTGCTTTGCATTTGGACAGACCGGTATAGGCAGCTTTCAAGAGGAAGCCACAAGAAAGCTGTACACTCCTACTGACTCTGAACAGGTATTCACTTACGTGGCAAACCAGAGCCTACCCTAATATCTGGGCTGTGATCAGAACTTGGGGCTAGTCTAAGCCTTGGCTACTTTGGAGAGTACATCCTAGTTTGAGTAAAGCAGAAGCAGAGAAGCACTAACAAAATTACAACATTAAGAATTACTTTAAATTAAGTAAAAGGTCTTCATATTCGCTTTATGCAAATAGTGCAATCTGAAACTGAATGCAGCTCAAGGAATTGAGACCTGCATTTTTTTTAACGTTGCTAGGTCAATCTGTCTGTAATTAGATGTTGGTTTTATAGCAACCACAGAAATAACCAGAAGTGTTTATTATATTCTCTGGAAGCATCTGCCTCATAAAATGAAAATACAATGTTTCCAGAAAACATTGGTAAGTTGGCTTTGCTATCTGTCATTAGGAAATCATCTTTTGTGTTGTTTGCATTCTGATATACTTGCAACTTATCTCTTCTTCATAATAACCGTTCCTCTTCTTTCCACCTCAGTAAACAAACATAATGATATAGGTTCTGAGCTCATCATTCCCTTTTCATTCACTCTTCCTTTCAACCAGGCACAAAGAATAACTTTTGTTAAATGCTAAAGTACTGGATCCTATCTTTTCAGTGCTGAAAAGAAAAGCCATTGGCTTTTTTAATTTTAAAAGCCACACTCGTTATTCTTCCCCTTCAAGACTGATCACACATACTTAAGGTATCTGACAGCCACAGGTGACATTGCTTACATTCTCTTGAAACTTGCACTTTTTGATAGCTGTTATATCCTTTTAAGTAACTGTTGTTACTTTCCTTTAAAAGAGAAAACTGCCCATTTTATTAACAGTTTTTCATTAGTGCAAAATTAATCTTCTTGGATCTGAAAGAGCTGTATATTTACAAATATAGCCTCTTCTCGTACATTCTCTGAAGTCAGCAGGGGAGCCATCTGGAAGGGGCCAGTGGTCCCCTTTACACTGCCCGTTGTGCAAGGGTGTCCCCAGTGGGCCCAACATGCCTTGGATGATCAGCTGCTCTAAACTAATGCTTTGGTTTATTTATTTTCTATTTCTTTTTACAATTGGAAGGGACCTACAATGACCATCTAGTCCAACTGCTTGATCACTTCAGGACTGATCAAAAGTTAAAGCATGTTATTAAAGGCATTGTCCAAATGACTCTTAAACACTGACAGGCTTGGGTCATTGACCACCTCTCTAGGAAGCCTTTAGCTCTGCTTTAACTTGTTTTCACACCTCACTGATACGTGCCTGACCTTTACCATTGCCTGAAGTTACACAGCCTTCACCCCGAGTGGCGATGAGACCCTAGTTTGGGAGGAGATGTAGGAGCTGCAGCTTCTAGCACACTTGGTGGAAGGAGCAAGCCATGTCAGTCCATGTGGAATACAAGCTAGAGAAATTGAAAAATAGCTCTGCTTTCTTGTAATTTCACTTTCCCAGTTGCTCTGAACACCAGCTATGCAATTACCTCGGTAATATCCAGAGACTAGAGATACAACCCAGTAGGTGCTCGCTGTGCTTTGAACCATACCCTCAGCAGGTAGTGAGACTGCTAGAAGAAGACTTGCTTAGTCCTCAAAACCTTGTTAGGCTTCTGAGAAGAGCTGATGCTGCTAGTGTGTACATTGAACTAAAAACCACTGTGTTAGGAAGTGTGTGAAGACCTTGTTAAAAATGAAAATAAAAATAGATAATAAAAAGGACATTGCTCGTTGTAAAAAGTCTTCATTACAGTATCTCCAGATAAATCATTTCAGGACAAAGCTTGTCAAACAACTTCTGAAACTTCTTATTGGTTAATTCAGTACCATATTAAATGTCATATCAACACAATACATTCATGGTGTCTAACCATGGTCAGTATTATGCTGTGAGTCATCCAGGGTACAGTCCCACCAGCAGCTCCCCTCCCTCTCTGTCTTCACCCTAATTGATTTATCAAAAAGGCCTTTTTTTTCTCACTAAACCTACTTGGAGGATGTAGTTACATTAAACACAGTGAGCTGATGAAACCACTCCTCTCCACTGAAAAGGAAAATGCCTCCTTGTCTTTCCCCTCCTCTGTGTTCCCCAACCTGGTCCCACCATGTAGGTAGCACCAGGGACCTCTCTGTGACTCTGTGCAGCTCAGCAACCCAGCACACAAGCCTAGGAAAAACAAACCCCAAACCTATTCCACTCAAATAGTGAGTTCAGTTGGCTCAGGGAGGGACTGATGAGTATTGGAGCAAAAAGAGAAGTAGAAAGGACTGTGTGGTGGCCAACAGTGCTTATAGAAGAGAGACTTGCAAGGAGGCCTTCTGAGCACAGGAGGAGCAAGACCTCTCCTCAGGGGGTAGTGAGATGTTAGAAAAGCCAAGAGGCTTATGGAAACACATCCTGGAAAAATTCATCCTCCGTTTTTTTCAAATGTGTCAGTGTTTACTTGTGCAAGTATTGCCAGGTATAATACTGATGAGAAGACAGACAGACAAAATACAGTGAAAACATATTTCTTGGTAAGATCACTGGAATGGTATTAACCTGGACAAGTATCCTAACAAAAAAACCACTGCATATGTTCAGCACATGTTTTTCTTTTTTTTAATATATTGCTGCTTTCTGACAAATTTCATGTGTTTAATATATTTTGTTGTTTCAAGGCTACCTAATAGTATCTGTCTTTAATTCTGGCACTAAAACCTAGTTTTCACTTATTAAATCGAATACTCTGAACATCCTGAAAAGAATAATTTATTATTATAGCGCCAAATAAAACCAAAGTAATTTGAATAGGAAATACATTACCCATACGATTGGTAAAATAACAACACCTAAATACTGACGTTCTATACACTCTGCATTTCATTAAAATTAGTTTTATTAATGAAGTTTTATTAATAAAAATTAAAACAAAATAAAGAACAAATTATTACATTATGAAAATATAAACAGATTAACTGAGCTAAAACTATATTCTGTAAAGTAAGACTAGTGTGTGTTGTCTATTTTGGCCAGCTTTAATAACCTTAATGCTTAGATAAAAATAGTATCAAATAATTACATGATTTTGAAGATCCACAGGGCAACCACCCATATATCAGTCTGAAAGTGGCTTCCAACAGGCTGTAAGCGTGGTGTTCTTCACCTCCTTCTGCCTTGCTGTGCACGAAGCTGGTTCATGCAAAGCCTGACGACTTCTGTGGGCTACCAATGGACAGCATTTCTGAGTATCCAGAGAATGGACCCTGAGGTCAACCTTAGGACCGTTCTCAAGAGGCGATGTCAACGTATCTATGCGTGTAGCTGCACACCATAGGTAGGCGGGGAAGATCATGCACAGCTCTGAAGTCCTATTCTGTTACCAGTGATACTTAAAACGCCCAGAAGAAGGCATGTCAGAATAAAGCATATTCTGTCTACTACATTTTTTGTATGTATGTCACCTGTCAGGAGTTCAACTTTTTTTCCTTTGCATGGCTCTCCTACAGGAAATTGGAAGTCCCATCAAGAATTCTTTTCATGTCAGGGAAAATTCCCTTGGAAAATATTTGTTCCATGCTTTATGCATTTCCATTTTAAATGTCCCTTCTTAGCCATAAAAAACGTATGCAAACCCCCTCTAAATACCTCCACCAAATTGATTTTATATAAAATAAAGCTACAAAATTTAGAGCCATGATTATATTCATAAATGATCTGAAATACTGAGAAGTATTTTAACATTAATATAGCAAAGCAAGCCCATAACACAAAGATAACAGCATCCTATTTTTTAACAGTGTAGACTTAACTTTAAAACTGATTCTTTTTTTTTTTTTTTCTTGCTATACATTCCAAATAGGTGGACTGGCTGTCACCAGACTGGCTTTCTGAGTAACAGCAATAACAACAATTTTTTCTAAATCAATGCTTTAATGGAGTTAATCTGTCTTTTTTTTTTTTCCTCCAGAAGAATGCCTCCACCTTCCTGACTTCAGTCCCTCAGGACTTCAGCATAACCCAAGATTCCTTAATTTAAGCTTGGTTTTGATGTCATGGATATTATTATTTGCAAAACTTTACAGCTTTCATTTTCCTTTGTCATAAAAGGCATCACATGCATCAGCAGCTATTTTATATCCTTTCTGCCCTCCCGTGACCTATATCCAAAACTCCCCGTACATTAAAATCTTTCTACATGCTCAACACAGTCCTCTAAACCCAGCTTTAAATGAACTCTTTGTTGCAATCTTAATGAGACAACAAAGTCCAGTAGTAAGGAAGATCTTCTTGGATTTGGCAGGTTTAAGTTCAGCATCTGTTCCACAAAGCCTTTTCTTACCACCTTAGGCAAGACAGCTAGTGGGATCCATGCACTTAAATATCTTCTTTGAATACAGACTTTAGCATCTCTGTGCTCTGATATCCCAGCTGTACTGGGGGTAATAAAACTCCCTGATTTTACCAGAGTGTTGTGAGCACAAGAATGACAAAAATAAGAGGTGCTTAGTTGCCGGCTGGGGCTAAACCACGACAAGTGTGTAGTCTCAAGCAATTGTTCTGAATGTATGTATGTAGGTAGGTATGTATTTTTTATGAATAACAGAAAAGATCCTGATTAAATTCTGATGCAAAATGGGAATTATGCAAAAAGTGTGCTATACAGAAATAAGCGATTTCATTATTAATTAAGAAATAGAAGTAATAATTAAATTAAATAGGAAAATGAATACAACAATCAGTGCACTTTTTACTGTTAAATTAATTATTAAAACCTATAAATAGCTTAAGCTTTCTTCAGTGTTCCAATTATGTTTCAACTGCATATTACTCTATTATCAGTGGTATATCTGCAGCGAATGAAGACTTGAATAACATTACCTTCCAGTTTTTGCCTACATTAGGAATTGTAGCAACACTGTTAACCACAGTTTATAGAACCTTACTGATATGTGTTTTCACTACCTTTGCTTGCAAGACTGACTATTCAGCTTCGAGGGATGGCACCCCAGACACATTCCTCAGATTTTGGGGTCATCTTCTGGTGAACTAGAAGACCAGACACTTGGGCTAACAGCAACCTTGACAGGTTCTCCCCAAACAGCAGGCATAGCTAATGGCACAAGCACCCTCTCCCCAGAAGCCAAATACCAGGGTGTAGCAATGATGGTCCTTAACTTGTGGATGTGGTTGGGAGGTACTGGGCTGATCAGGAACTGTTTTCTTCTTGAAAACAAATAATAAAGTGTCTGTAATAAAAGAAAAAAAATTAAAATGACAGATTTTAGACCCAAAATTCTTAAACAAAATGGTATGTCCAGCCAAGGAGCTTCTCCAAATTACAGAATACCTCCAGACTTGTAAAACCAGTGGAATAGCTGGTTCAGTTCAGCTTCTGGCATAAGAGAAGTAGCTGGGAGCAAGGCCAAAGAGCATACTGGACTTGCTATTCTCACATGCCAGAGTAGCTCTCCAGGGAATGTTACTGTGTTGTGTTAGTTAAAGCAGCATTATCCCCACCTTGTAAATATCTGTATCAGCAACACGGTGCACAGAGGATCAACTTTCAGAAATATTTTGAGGAGTAATGGTAATTGTTCCATCCCTATTACTTAAATGTAGGTTCATCCACATATTGTATGAAATCCAAATTATATCCTTTAAAATCCCTATGAGGCCATCACGTGTACTGATGCTGTTGGTATGCCATGTCTCAGGCAGAGTCCTTGTGAGACATCCTTCCTTCTGGGCTTAATTCTTTATTATGTATAACTTAAGCTAACTCTGCCCCATGTGGCCTACGAAGATCAGACCAGTCCACGCTTCCTACTTGAGTTTCCTCTCCTACCGCATCAGTCAACTTGTCTTTATATACAAGTTGAAGTAAAAACCACTGTGGATAATTGCAGAGTTTGGGCTTGAAACCCGAGCCGAAGTAACAGCCATAAGGTATTCACGTGGCTCATGCTGCCAGCAAAGGCAGCTCAAAGGTCCAAACACAACACGCATCTCCTTTCAGCTACGCTACAAGGACAGTCTAACAGCGTGGCTGAGCCTGTTATGAAGGAGGGATAGAAGAAAAGACCTCATGGTAGCAGGGAAAATTGGTGCAGAGGTATTCTGCTAACCCCACGGTGAAGGAGTGGTTTCACGTCTCTTGTAGGTGATCTCCACCGCTGCTGAACAGTGCAACTCCAGTCTCTGCCTGTCCACATCTTCTCACCTTCCCTTCGTGTTGGGGCTGTGCTGCTTCATCAGCACAGGCAGCTGAAACAGCTTGCTAACCTAGCTGAGAAAATGCCTTTTTTGTGATTGTTTTTTCCAGCTGGGTTAAGTGCACTTCTCTGAGTCACTGTATGGCCACACAAGCACCGGTACTACCACAAGGGAGTCAATGGTGATGCACACCGGGATGAGAAGGAGAATCATTCTTTTTGGAAGAGCACCTTTCAAACTGGTTAAAGATAGTTGTGAAACCACACAGCTGAATATGAACCTGGCGCAGGTAAGTATGTGGCTGTGAATCAGCACATAAAGCTAAATGCCAAACCCAGAAGCCTTTAATTAGACTATTGTTAATGTAGCACTGCAGTTCCTAATGACTAGTGCTGCAATGACCAGTGAGATTGGTGTAGATCGCTGTGGTGTGCCAGATCATGACTTTTCTGACTATGAGAGGAGTATTGTCAAGAACAAACAAACTGAGAGAAAGCATAAATGTTAAATGTTTCTGAAGTCTTTCTCTTACTAACAATGGGAGATTATAAACTCTGGGGAAAAAAAAGAATAATTTTTAAATAAGAGTTGAAACTAAATAATCCCAAATACATCCTCTGATACAGGATAGCAGGAGGGATCAAACTGGCGTAAACTCCAGTGTGCCAGTTTTCTGCTTCTAGAGATGTTTCCTGCTTTGTTGTGTTCATAGCCGGCCACCATCTCAGCTTGATGGAGAGACCCTGCAGGAGCTTTGCACAAAGCCGGTGCTGGTCACATGAAACAGAAGGTGTCAGCTTTGACTTTGGTTATCCTTGCCATTCCCCTTCTCACTCTCGTTCAAATCAGGAAAAGTAGGTAGTGTCAACGTAGAGATGGGGACCAGGGAATTCTACCTATATTATAATTTATTGTCAAACTGACAGAATAGTTTAGCCACTTGGAGACCAATCTTCCATCTGCACCACTGTGTGATTACAGCAGCCACTGCCCAGCTGTGTTCTGCCCTTACCTCTCCCTAGCAGTTGAATATATACATTCCCACAGAGGGGGACTTAATGGCACCCAAAGAGTTTGGGTCTCCATGCATGCTCTTTAGTCAGCTAGGCAGCAGAGCAGTGTTTACTCCAGAGCTGTGAGGTGCCCTTGGGAAGCTTGAGGGCAGACTTCACTCCAGTGAGAATATCTTCCATTTTTAATATGTAAAATATACACATTAGACCAGAGAGCTAATAGATCTTTCTCTTAATTATATTTTAATTATTATTTTTCAAGTAGGTAAAGACAGAAACAATTTCCATATTATATTTTATGTCAAGCTTAGTCACTTGTTTGGCAAGTTTAATGTTTTATTGTAGAAAAAAATACCAAAATTCAAAAGATATCTTTCACTATCTAGTAACTGAATTTTGCAGTGCACGTACATTTGTCATTGCAAATACGTATTTCAGCAG
>NW_010562576.1:156975-166901 GCF_000687285.1 Phaethon lepturus
GAAACCACATGAGATGAATTAGATTTCCTGTTGAGCTTAAAGAGTAGCAGAAGGATATTTATGCATCTAGCTAGTTCAGAGTTCTTATCTACCATTACAGGAGATACAACTCTGGCATTAAAACTCTTTAGTTGTCCTTCATCTGAAGACTAATGTGAATGGGCTACCTGGTGTCAAAGTGGTTCTGTCCCCTGCTGTGAGCTGCTTGTTTCAAGTGCAGCTACCAAGACAGCGAAGTACAATAAATTTGCAGCCTAGGAAAGCTGCCTTTGATGTCAGGCAACGATGCCTGTGCTCTAAAATAAAAATTTAAACATAGAGCTATAAATTAAGGTGCTCTTCTAAGTCAGATGAAGAGCTGTTCATGGCCATATTCTTTTGCCAAGCAGAAAAGGTTGAACTCTCCTATTTATTAGCAACGGCATCTTGCAGTATCACATAATTCCAAGGAGTATCTAAAAGCAATTTCCTTTTTTCTCTCACATAATAACTAAAACTTGATAAAAAGAGAAGACTTTTGTTATGATTTAGAATGCGACTTTTAACACTTTGGAGGTGAATCTTAGCAATTTGCATGAAGCCCCTCATAAAGCTGAAAGGACTTTTTACATTTCCATCATAATTCAACTCAAAAACAAGATAGAAAATGCTGAAATGAAATGACAAAATACATGGTTTTCTTCACTGGTTTGTTGACAATTTTTCTTAAAACAGAAGAAAGAACAGATTCAAGTAATCATTGGACCTTCCACAGCCCATAATATCAAATGGAGATAGCTTTGCTTACAAGGCCAACAGAAAATGTATGTTTTTCAGAGAGTCTTAAATTTCGCTAACAAAAATCAGTTACATTTGAAAGGTTCCAACTGTATTTTTTATTTTTTTAGTATCCGGAGTCCCACCTGTGGCAGAAGAGCTATTCTGTGCTGGGTTGTGTGATAAAGCTCACCTGTGAATGACAAAGCTCACCTACACACCCACAAAGATGCTTAGAGACAGTGGCAAGGAGGAGGAACCCAAATAAGACCCTGCCAGGCTACACTCAGGCCCATCAAAGGGACCATCAGCCCATTGAAGGCCCACCTCCAAAAGCCCAGAGGAGCACAGGGACCCAGAGTAGCAGGCAAGAACCTGAACCTAGGGCCACTGAGGAACAGGCACCTAGCCCAGAGGCCTCCACAGGCTGTCCCAGCACAGCCTCAGCCCCAGTGTCCGGGTGAAAAAACCCATCACTGTGAGTGAGCAGCTCTCTGGATCACCTTTCAGACCAAGGCGGGTTGCTGCCCAGGGGTGGGATACATCATGGGATGCAGGAGAAAAGCAGTTTGGGATTGTACAGGATTTACTACGGGATGTTGAGGGGAGGAACCAAAGGCAGGAAAAGGGAGAGGTTTAGGTGATCTAGGAAAGAACAAAGAGGGTGAAAATTGAGGGGCAAGGGGATAAAAAGGGCTGGTCGCGTGTATATACTGTGTATTTCAGTATTTCTATGTCTCACTACCTGTATCCTAACATTTTGTTCACGTCTTTAGCTCCTTTTGCCCACTGACATATTGCCAGTCAACTTTCAAATAAGCAATTTGGCAACCAGCACTTTATGACAACGTAGTTTTGGTAAAGAAAATTAGTAAGCATTTAAATAGCTTCTTATAATAACCTTTGGCAATATTTAGAAGGAAAAGTTTTAAAGCTACAAAGAATACTCATACAGTGGCCACACAGTTTTCCTACTAAGTTATTCTACTTTATTACTTTCTGTCTTGTAAATTTTATCTCTAACAATGTTTACCTAGTTTACCTCTTATTAAACCAAGAGTCAAATATTCATTTTAAGCACAGAGTCATGATTTCTATGTTCACTTGCTCTCTAAATATTTACTTCAGAAATTTTCTGTGTAGTGGTTCTAGAATTAAAACATTCATAACACCTCATTGCCATCACTGTCTTCAAGAATTCATGGACAATGGGTGAGTCTGAATAGAGGAGAATATATTATCTTCAGAAAGAAAGGAGGAATCAGCAGCTAACATAATTTCAACATCAAGAACAACACTATAATAAATTATTAAACAGCCACATTAAATGCACCTGCAGGATCAGTGAAAAAGAAACAGCCAGCAAAGATTTGTTGCAAACAAAAGTTTGTTGAACTGCTGTATTTTCCTTCTTTAACAGAGAATCTTGCCTGCAGTGACAAAGGCAGTAGAAGTGATGTGCATTGACTTTAGGGAGTCTTTGGGCACCATCTTACATGACGTTGTCATAGACAGTGTACAGAAATATTTTGTTCTGGACTAAATTGCTACACAGTAGGTGCACAATTGCTTGCAGAAAAAACTCCAAGACTTATCAATATTGTGTTTTCAAACAAAAAAGGTATATAATATAAAATTCTGCTGGGATCTGGTGAAGATCTGATGATACAATTGCAACATTTTCATTCACAACTTGGACAATGGAACGGAGAGCACCCTTAAAAATTTGCACATGATGTCAAAGTAGAAGAGGCTGCAGGGGAGCTGAAGGATTAGAATTCAAAATTACTTTGATAAATGGGAGAAGTGGTGTGTAATCAATAAGATGAAACTCAATAAACACAAGTACCAAGTACTATATTGAAGCACGAAAAAATCAAATGCATAAATACAAAATGGAGAATTGCAACAGCACTGTAGAAAGAGACCTGGGTGTTACAGTAAACCACATATTGAATATGAGTCAACAACATGATGTGGATGCAAAAATAGAAAAACTCATCCTGGGACATTTTAATAGATGTGTCATATGCAAGACAGGGTTAGTAATAGTTTTTCTTAACTCACCTCTCAGACATCTTAGTTTGGTGTATTTTAATAGCATAGTATAGAAAGATGTCAAAAAAAAAAAAAAGGAGGTTTAAAAGATGGAGAACGATTGATAAAGGGAAAGGATATATTTTCTCCAAAAAATAAAGGCTGATGGCAGGCCTGGAGGTGATATGATAACAATCTTCCAATATGCAGAAGGTTCTTCTAAGCAGGGATCCCACTGATGGGATCCTTTCATGACACTGAGGACAGGACAAAACCTAACTGGCTTCAGTTGCAGCAGGAAAGGTTTAGGCTAAGATAGGAAAAACTTCTAGCTCTGAGGATAGCTATGGACAGAAATATGTCACCTAAAGATGCGGATAATCTCCACCATTCAGGTTTCTAAGAACAGGTTAGAAAAAATACTAGTCAGAGATTCTCCGTTCCTTGGAGCAAGAGGCAAACAGTTTGAGCTCCTGCAGTTTTTTTCATTCTAGCTACTGTTGTTACAGTATCAGAGAAACAGAAGCTTGTAATTTAAAATAGCTTTTTCATTTTAATACTAAATATTTTCTTGACAGTTTCTGACTTGCCTTTCTTATCTGCAAGATGAAATTCATGCCCTGGTGGCCTGTTCCTTGTAAGTAGCAACATCTGCAGAGAGGTTAGATCTGCTGCTGACTTTGATCCATTCTTTCAAGACAGCTTAATGCATCTCGATGCCTACAGGTCTTCCATTCCAAATATTTATCTTATTTTGGATTTATTTCTGGCCACTTGAATTTTACACTTCCCCACAGAGCCCCTTTGATACACACATCAGCTACAGCCTTCAGCTGCCACTGGTCACGACGCTTCCTCCTGGCATCACTGGGGCTGCTGTTAATTCTTGGTAGACTGACTTACTACCGGAATAACTGATCTAATGCAACATTCTACTGTGGTGTATTTAAACTGTTAACAAGTTCATTTTAAGGATTTTATTTTCTTCGATATTTTGCCTTTGGTTTCGTGGTTTTATGCCTTTGGACACTCTTTCTGCAGTTAAGATGACTACACTAACCTTCACTATCTTGCAGCTACTGTGACAGAGGGAGTCAGCTGTAATTACTTCTTAAATCAGATCTCGTTTGTTACTTAGGACTAAATCTCTTGCACACCAGCAAAGCTACCTACTGCTTAAAGCAGTCATTTGTGGTAACAAGAATTTGTTACTCTTGGTTATATGCTTCAGTGGCATTTGAGCCACTAATCCCAGGTACTTGAAATGACCTATTACTACTAGTTTGCTTCCATTTGTGCACTTCTTTTATGAGGGTCATTCTTCTACCACAAGATGCACTGAGACTTGGATCTAGATCAAAATGGAATCTATGGATCATGTTCTCAGTTCTCTCACCTCCGAAACTGCACTAAACTGTACCATACTGAAGAATTGAGATTAGAAAATATATTTGAGACTATGGAATGTGCTTGTTTTGTTAGTTTTCTTTTTTATTGGAGTTCAGGGGTAAAAATTCTACCTCACATTCTCCCATGCACCTGCTGTACTTGTAGATTTGAATTTCCAGGTGTATTTATTGATTTTTTCAAACAAGAACTGGCATTGTTATTGACACGTCTCTCATGCAGCATTTTTTACTTTTATTAATACAAGATTTGTACAGAGCTGAGTCACTGGTAGTATGTACAAAATTTGGATCATGAATTGCACATTACGCAGAGCACAGGATATCCTGCTTATGCTTACATGTACCATAGGCATGTTAATGAGTATCCTAGATTGTATTGCATTCCACTTTCCCATCCTCTGGTACTTTGTAAGCTGCCAGCCCTGTTTCACTGCAAGGAACAGGGGAGAGGGATCATACTTCTGGCTTTGAAGTATCCAACAGCTTAAAAAACCTCATATAAAATACCACGGACTTGTCATCACACCCACCATCAGAGCCTCTCCATTTTTGCATGATGGACTGAGCAAGAAGCACGTATCTGGGCACGGCAGCAGTATTTTCAGCGGCAGCACAGATGCGTGCAGACTTCCTGAGCCAAAAGCGTTGTTTCCTGCAAACAATGGGCCACATAAAGTGAGACAGCGAAGTTGGAGTTACATCAGGCATGACTTTCTGTGTAGTCAGATATTGTCACTGATGACAAAGACAGGATTCCTTTGAGCACCATACCTGGTTCTGAGAAGAGTTCTGCAAACACAGGTGGGGTGGCTCAGCAGCAAAATGAGATTTCTAGAATGGGAAGTACAATATTAATGGTAGATTTGTGATAAGTTCAGCCCTTATTTCATGAGATAATAACTAGTATAAGCATATTGTTGAACAAGTAGAGGAGGATAGCTAGTTATGGGGACACCCAAAGCATAGTTCCACTATATCATTGCTCAGGCAGCATGCTGGGACTAGGAAATCAACAGCAAGCAAGGTTATTTAGAAAATGAAAACAACCATTTTGATAAGAAGTGGTAGCAGTCTTTTCTTGGATACTTCCTCAGCTGCATCAGGGTCACTGAAGGTGAAAAAATACTCTCCTTATTTTTAGGTACCCATGCTATACATCAAAAGGAAGGAGTAATTGTGTTGCAAGATGTTGTAGATAACTATGGAACACAAAGCCAGTTTTGGGTGATTTAGCAAGGTGCATTATGTCTGGGTGTCCCACAGCTTTCTCCTGGACATGCTCACAGCAGGCTATGATCCTCCAAGTCCCCAGCACACTGAAACCAACAGACTGACCTGTCAAGAGCCATTGGTGACTGTGCCTGCACCCCGACACCCAAGCTCATGAGCTCATCCATTGGCAATCTCCACTGAGACCTTTCCAATTACTGCTTAAGGTGCTGTCAAATGGTAGCTATATGTGTGTGCTTGTCCAGTATTTAACAGTATCTATCTCCTAATCATGAGGATGTGCATCCCAAGTTTTTTCCTTCCCTACTTAATTTAGCACTGATGATGGTAAGCTGTGTTGCATACTTGGCAATCACGGGTTTCTGGCTTGGGAAAAAGGCAGCAAGATGTCTGCAGAGACTTAGATCTGTCAGAAGTTAGGGACAGGAGAAGAGAATCCAAAGACACTTCATTACAATGACAAGTAGAGTCTGGTAGGTCCCCGAGTTCAAACAGACTTTGGGCAAGATTTTTAGTTTTCAAATTTGCAATGGGTCAAGCATAGAAAAGTATACAGAAGAGAATGATCACTTCCTTAAGATATGCCCATCACCTTCATGCTGGCTGACGTGATTCTGGGTGGTGAAAAGGAACATCTTTGACTAAGCCAGCGGAAGCCCATTAACATCCTGAAGTTGATGTACATGGTGTGTCCTTAAACATGCTGAAGTCCCGGATTGCAGCTGTGACCCGTTACTGTAAAAAAAGAATAAAGTCTGATGTCTTGAGTCATGCCAGATAGATTCCACTTTGTTATCCTAAGCGAAAAGCTCACTTTTACAATGCCTGATGCAATGTCACCCAATGGTCAGAGTTGATATGATAACAGGGTGGGGAGTGTGTGGGCCCTGTCTAGAGTCGCATTATTGCATAAATTCTGTTCAGAATAAATAAATGCTTGATTCAGTGTCTGAGACATACCTGTGTTCTCATAATTACCACCACGTAGTTATGACATGAGAAAATCCTAGGAGAACATCAGGTGAGTGAGAAGCACGTGCAGTGGGTATACATGCCGTAGAAGGGTAGGGGAGCTTTGTGTTTCAGGCTTGGACAAGTTAAGGCCATGGCAGGCAGAACTGGAGCATTCATTTTTACCATTGGTCTTCCTGGAGGCAGGATTCTTAACCCAGCCCTGTGCTGTCCGAGGTTCCCAGGCTGATGCATTTGCAAAGAAAAGACACTACAGAAGAATTCATGCCTTGAGTTCCCATGGTGTTGTCAATAGATGTTTTCCACAGCGTCCAAGCAGGTCAAATACCTCTGACTTCTTCCCCTTGGGATCATGTGGAACAATGCCTAAGGAGCGTGCTTGCCAAGTACACAATTTCCGCTGTGGCTCTGGTCCAGGCTCTGTCTGATCAGTAATGCTATGCTGTCCCCAAATTCTTCAAAGGTGCTGTTGCTGGAGCTGAGACAGTTTACAACAAAACACCAGATTCCAGCAGGGGCACAAAAAAAAGCAGAAAAAAATGCACCTAAACCTGCACATACACAGGGAAAGTGATTTCTTGGAAACATTTGGGTTCCATGACAAAGCAGCATCAAGAGCAGAAAGGGAGCATGAAAGAATTGGCAAAAAAGCCTTTGGGCCAGCAAAGAGGGTTCATTCAGAAATGTGGATATCCGATACCCGATCTTGCACAATCCTGCCAGATAAAATTTTTTCCTTCCTTTATTTATTTATATATTCTTCCCAGCACCTTCAGTCAAACAGAGTGGTCTTATATTAGTTCAACATCTTGCGTCTAAGGGCTGCAGCATTTTTAATCTAAGACTAGCTACCCTACAACCGGATTTACCGTTTTGTGAAGCCACCATCTCATTACCGTCTCTGCTGTTTACAGCTGCTGGCCTTCCAGCTCTCGCTGCCCAAGTGCAACCTGTGTTAAGTGCTGGCAGATAGTAGAGAGGGTAACCAATGAAACTGGAGCACGCAGCCAGCTGTCTCTCCCTCCCCCTTCACGCCCCCCTCTTTTGTTTTTTTTCCTTTGTAAAGATATTTAGGTGTTGCTGTGTACAGCATTACAAGCCTCACTGTGCTCTGTAGAGCAACACCTAAATAGGTTCAAAAAATCGGTCAGTGTGTTAGGTGAAAAATCAAGAAATGCTAAGGACAGCTTAGACAGCAAGCCAGAAGTGACATAAAAGAAGATACAAGATAGTTTGGGAGCTTAAAAAGGAAAAAATAAAAAAAAAAAAAAAAAAAAGAAAACACAGGTGGGGAATTTTGATGAAAGGATATTTTTGAGGTGAAGAAAATTACAACCCGGAAAGAAAGTAGCAAAAAATAATGGGAAAAGCAAGATCCAGGGAAGTAAGTTCACAGAGGAAAAAGTTGGAGAAAATAAAGAAAATTAAATAAGGGTACTAAGGAATGTCATCAAAATATTAGAAAACCAGAAACAAAATGTAGAACTACTGATAAACAAGAGAGACAGAAAACTGCACATATGGGTACAGAGAAAGCATAACTAAATTATTAAAAACAAGGAGCTAAACTCTTTGTTATTAAACAAAATATGTATACATTATGAGAAATGCCAAACTGCAGAGATCAGCACTATGTGGATTTTCTTAGTTTGGGCTGTTGTGCAAACCAGCCACCCTCATGTGATACTACGCCTCAGTTACGTCTTGCCAGGAACCTCGCATTTCAGTGGGTCTCTGCTCACCCACACATTTCTACGCTGTGTTCTCTGTCTGGGTGTCAACACGCTTTTAAAGTTCTGAGCCCGAAAGAATGCAGTGATGAAAAGTTTTTGCTTAATTTTTCCCTATTTCCAATATTTTTCTTTCATTCATCCCAAGAGCAATTTGGATTCCTGTGTCAACAAATATACATCCTCAGACCTAATCCTACTTCCATGTAACTCAACAGGTGACTTCTGCTGACTTCTATGAGAGCCTGCAGAGAGCAACCAGTATCAGCGTGCACAGGGGAGGTACTGGTTCATGTGGGAATAATGCTGAAAGAGGCAGGCTCAGAAAGCTTAAGTTGGCAGAAAGCACTTGAACAAGAGTGACATTTGGAATTTAGGAAAGGGTAGGTGGTATAGGAGTAACTGTGGATGGTAAAAATATATAAAAATCATGATGCCCCTACTGAAACCACCTACACCACCAACATCTTTTATTTGTCACTTCAGTCACTCACTGAGTTGAGACGGGGCTTTTACTCTTTGCACCCTAGAGCCACATTTTCAAAAGCCCTGTACCCAGCCACAGATAGGAATCCAGTGAAAGTTTAGAAGCTTCCATAGGATTTAAAACATCTCTCTCCCTCACACACACACACAAAAAAAGAGTGGCCTTGCTAATATGTTTGCCCATTCTTCACTCAACCTCTCATTCAGGAGGTGCTCCATACTCTGCCTCTCGGAGCCCTGAGCGCACGGGCAGGCTGCGGCTGGGAGATCCACCAGAGCTCAGCCCCAGGCCCAGCCCCAGGCCCAGCCCCAGCCCGGTGGTGGAGGTGGCCCTGATGACCGCTGGGCCATCGGCAGGTCCTGTCACCACTCTGGCCCTGCTTGGCGGTGGAGGGGGGACGGTGCCCTGCCCGCAACGGCACTGCCATGCCAGGCTGGGGTCTCCTCGGCAGCTGGCTGCCTCCTGGGGCAGCCCCGCTTTTCCTGCTCCCCCCACACTGTCTAGGAGAGGGCACTGAGATTTGGCTGAGCTGTAAACTGTGAGATACTACCATTTGCTTCTCTGAACACAATTTATTCACCATTTGTGAAGTCATTTTCTGATGCATCGACTTGAGATCTGACTGTGTTCTGTGTACAACGCCTGATAGCAGCCTGCACTACCTTTATTTCTGATCATTTTCTTACTGTACAATGGACAATCTTGATATTTCTACATTTTCTTTCTTCGAGCATGTGCTGGAGACCTGGGATGGAGTTTGAGGGTGTCCTCATCCCTTCAAAGGTTGAAACTGTTGAACAGCTGGTAAGAGAAATTTTTTGGCACTTTTGTCACATGTGGTTAGTAGGTGCTCAGCATGACTGGATGAAGTATTTGTGCATGTAGTATAAAAAAATTAAACTGACAACTGACAGAGCTGCACACATGTACCACTACAATCAAATTTCTTCCAAATTCGAACGGAGTTAACAGGCTTTGCCATGCTGCCAGTTTCTGCAGATCCACAATTCCTTGCACTACACCACGGCCACAACCAGTTTCGGCCTACCCAGCTGTCTTTCCAAACGACGCAGCTTGAGTGGGCAACGCCACCAGCCCGCTCTCATGCACACCGGGGCCTGCTTCCACAGGGAACGGGCAATACAAGAACCAGAGGAAACCAACAGCACAACCATAATTGATCTGTTTTTAATGCGACAACCAGCCTGGCCCACCAGAGGCTGCTGGGGGCTGTTTCCCACTCCATCAATCTGCAACGACGCTGCGCAGAGCGCTGACCCGACCTGACCCGCCCCGCTCCCCTCG
>NW_010562577.1:0-10997 GCF_000687285.1 Phaethon lepturus
AAAAAAACTTGTGGGTTGAGATAAAAACAGGACAGAAAGAGAGACTATGTGGGTATTTGGTGAGAATGTGAATGAAAGGGAGTTACTTCACTAGTTTATTGCTTTTAAACCACATCTGGAAGTTGGAACCGTACATTATCTTCTATGCTCAATAAAATCCAAAAAGGACAGAAAACAAATTCTGTCATTACTATTTTTTTAGTTCTATCTGGCCCTTTTTTAGTTCTATCAGACCTTAATCAATTTGACCAAGATGACTGTGGCTGAAAAGAGCAAAGAAGTTTGTTGATAAGGGGGGAGAGCTGAATGGATCAGGAGGTGAGATAGGTTGATAGAGCAGCAACTTGAGAAAATGGGAAAAATCATTAGGATGTGGAAACTGTATGTGCACTCAGGGATACAAGCAGTGTTGACTGGGTGAGAGGAGGAAAGTAGGACAGAAGAGGCAGTTGAGGGTAATAGAGGACAATAAATTGTTTCTCTTTTAATGGTGTGTGAGAAGAATGGAGGCTCAAGTGAAATAGCAACCTGGAGAATCACGTGCAGATGTCAATATAATGAGTTTTGTGAATACAAAAGATATTGTTTGTTATAATGGGTATTGTTGTTTGAAGTCTGTGCACTTTGTACAGATGAGTTGTTCATATGAAAGTCATTGACATGCATAAGACATTCTGTGAACTATAAATGCAGATGTCAAGCTGAAAAAGTACGTACTGAAGTTCACATAGGCACATATGGAGGTACTGTTGAAAGCATATCCTATACTAACATTAGGAATTTATCACATTCCCTTGATCATCCAAAACTGGTTGCAGAACTGAGTTTTGACATAGGACATAGAACCTTGATAGCCTCTTTGTTATTATCTCCATTAATGGCAAGGTGGTTGGTTTTTGATGTTAACCTTGGATATGAACAGCTCAAACAACATAAGCATTGATATCAGCATATCTATTGGGTCAAAGAGCAGAATCATAGATAAGAATTTCTCTGCAGAATGAAACAAAAGAAAGGTGTTAAACCTCAAAGTTATTAAAATCTCCCAACACGTCAAGAAATAGAGAAGGTAAAGCACTCAGTTGTGTCAGTTTTCAGTAAAAGAGGCTAGGTGAGAACACCCTGCCACTGTTGGCTTGCAGAAAAATGTGATGAAAAAAACTTTTCAGTGACACCAAAGACTGAAGTATGGTAATTATTCTGTTTTCTTGCTATATAAATATTGTGTAAATGGAAGCAATGGCAGCAGAGGTATAGTGTATTATTACACCTGAGTCACACTGTGAGAAAGAAGACAAATAAGAGAAAAATATTTCTGTTTACAGGTGATTTGAGAGAGGAACACAGATATAATTATAAACCTACTGTTTTAGTATGTTTGTGGATTTATTTCACTATTAAAGCTACTTATGGGTTGAGTTTTTTTGCAAGTAGTTATTTCACAAACCAGCTTCTTTTCTGAAAAGTCATGTTCCTGTAATTTTGAATCTGTAACATATATTCTTACCAAGAGGAAAACAATATTATAATTTTATTTATTTTTTTACTGCAAGAACAATTGACTGGAGCAAGCCCTCTTCTCTACTTGAAAAACAGATATTCTTGGTAGTTAACAGAAATTGGTCTTGGAAGCCAAACCAAACTTCTGATTTTGAATAACTGAACTGCAACTAAAATCTACATCAACAACTCAGTGAAAAAGTGAAACTTTTACATAAGTAAAACAATTTAACTAGTATAAGAGGACATTTTTATTTGTCTGAATTGGAGAATTTTGTGCTGTGAAAATGCCCTTAAAATTACAAAACCCTTTTCCTCTTTCTCTCATTTTCTCCTTCTTTTCTTCTTTCAGTCTCTCTTTCTCTCTCTGTTTTCCTTCTTATTCTCCCTCCCTTTCCCTTTTGTCTTTCCTTATTGTCATTGCTTAACCAAGTGGCTCAGGATGTTCCCATTGAAAATGGTGATTTGGGCTGAAAGAGCTGAGGGTGAATGCAGCACAAAGAGGAACAGAAGCTGCCGTGAGAATGTTTGTGCTTCTGTTGAAAACACATTGGTAAAACAGGTGGAAGAATGAAGCAGGAACTTGAAGGGCTGCAACTCTAGGGGTAAAGAATGGATAAGCAATTACAGAAGTCTACCTGGCAAGAAAGCAGTGATTCTTGTATACTAAAATCCTATCTCCTGTTGCTCTTCCAGTCTCTATGGTAACAAAAACAGGAAGAAGAGAAACACTGAGAAAAGGCTGGTGGAAACAAAGCATGTTTACATTTTCTAAAATGGCTGGGGAATCTGAGTTTTGGGTAACCACTAAAAAAAAAGTTTCATTTTCTAACTCTGCTTAGCATTCACCTTCTACAAATGGAGCTCTTCTGAGGTGTCAAAAGTTGGTGTAATGTAGCCTGAATCCTTATAAAGCTAAATCCTTATAAAAGTTTTTCACTAATAAGTGAAAAACTGTCACATTTACTGTCATTTACTGACAACATTTTCCAGCCTTATGTTGGATTCCTGGAAGGAAACCCCCACATTTTACACAATACTGCAAATAAATGAACAAAACCCTTTTCTTTGATGCATGACTAAATCAAGAAACAGGTGATTTGGTTAATATTATGAAAACACAAGAGATTAATTTGTTTTTTTGGGTGGGTATAGTTGAAGGCTGGCCTGGATTCCTATACAGATATGGGTGATTTTCAGTGTTGCTGAACAAATCACCCTGCAACTTCCACTGATAGCAGCAAGTCATTGACACACTTACAAAAGTTGTATTTATAAAATTTTGTGTTTTGAAAAGAGTGTTATGTGAAAACATTCTTGTGAAAACTTTTCCTTTATATCTTTTTTAGATTTTCTACAAATATTTCTGCATGCCTGAGGGTTGTCATATAACACACTTCTGGCCCACAAGAAATGATGTAGCTGTTGCTTAAAATGAACCTAGTACAGAGGTGAAACGTGCAGCAGCTGAACAAGGACAGTAAGCAAAGAAGCACAAGAGTAACCACTACTGTGAAAGACAAAATTATTCATAGAAAATGCCAACTTGTTTCTGTCTCATTGACATACCTTAAGCTCCTACTATACCACTGATATGATGGACGAGGACATCTCAGTAATTTTCTACAAATTATGTAAAGTTCAAATTTTTTAATTTGAACATAGGTGAACTGAAAGCCTTTTAGCTGAAAGACCAGAATGGGGACTACTAATGAAGCACTTCACAAATACATAGTAGTTTGATTTAAAAAAAAAAAAAAAAGGCTAGTGAAGAACTGTATGTGTTTTATTTTCTATAGCAGATACAAGGATCTTGTAAAAACAAATTAAAATGTTCTTTCATCCTTCAACTTTGCATGTCTGTATGTCTGTATTGAATGTTTCTTGTTTTCATTGCTGAGCTACATGGAAGCCTAGCAATTCTGGAAATGCATGAGTAACATTTTTATCTTCGGTGCTAAGATATCCACTCAAGTCCTATATATTTCTGTTATTGAAGAATAAAAACAATCACTTCATTTATAGCCCATTCCTCAGGGGTTGAATCATCTTAGCTGTAAATTGGGAGTGTATATGAGAGTTCTAAGCATTTGCCACCACTGCAGATTTGATCTTGGATGCTGCATTATATAAAGCAACCATACATAATTAGAAAACCAGGTTTTGCACAGGAGATGTGGACTTCATGTTACCCACATGTTGTCAGCGTAACAGTATGAACAGTAAAATAATCTGTGCATTTATTGCAGGCATGGTGTTTAAATTGAAACATTCCTTTCCCCCCCCTCATTTTTTTAAAGGAAAATAGAATATTTTATTACAGCAGAAATCCACAAAATTAGGGGATAGTCCTCAAATTTTACTCACAGGTCTAGATAGTATATACCACATCATTTCTTGAAGAAAGAGAAAAGAGATCATAAAAAAGAGAAAAGACAAAAGAAAAAAGTGAAAAGAAAAAAGTTACAAAAAAGTTAAAATAAAAAAGGATATAAACACATGAAAAGTCTCTAAAAATTAAATAATAGAAAACACAGAATTTAAATATGATCCTCTGATCAGAAGCAGTTAGTATCAACAGATCATTCCGCTGGAGATCTGTGTTATTAAAGTTTCCAATACTTTATGCCATACACTGTATCTGCCTGCTATAAAATGAAACCCATTGTGTTAACAATGTAATTAAAAAGGGCTAATATAAACATGCTTATTGTTTCTCCTGACAAACATTCCCATTGATTATTATGCTACTATCAACCAATCAGTTTTTGTTTCCAAAACATGTTTTATATTATGTTCCAAAATTTTGTTTATTAACCATTACCTAGATTTTTTGGGGGTAATAAATCAGAACTGAGCTTTATATATTTTTTTGAATTAAATAATGTATGTATGTACAACACCTGCTTGGAATACAGCCACCGTTAGTAATGAAACAGTGAGTGAGTACTGTTTAAGGACTTCACTAGGAAACTTCCTAACCTCGTGCAGCCCTCCAACTATTAACCACTACCGTTTTTCATGTGGGTAGAGAAGAAGCTGCAACTCATAGCCCAAGAGCAATCAAAAGAGACTTCAAGGCCTTGGGTTGGTAAGGGAATCTGGAGCACAGGTTATTTTCTTCTCTCTTTTTCCAGCTGTGGGCAGCAACACAGGAAGAAAGAGACAGGTCCTGTCTATTAATGTATCACTCTGGTACTCTGACTGGTGCTACCACCACAGTTTTGGGTTCTTTGATAACAGGACTGACTACACAGCACCTGGCTTGCTAACATCAGATGGGATTCACCTTTCACAAAGTGGGAAGAGGGTCTTTGCTCACAAGCTATTGACAAGGCTTTACACTAGACTTGGAAGGGGAAGGAGTATAATATCAGGCTTGCTTGTGACAAGCTGTGGGATGACATGTGAAGGTTAGAAGGACGGGGTGCTAGAGAAGCCCTTTAGCCTGTTGCACCAGATAAAGACCTCAGAGGAACTAAAGGAGGTTTCTCTAAGAGGGTTACACAACTGACAGCCCAGCTGAAGTGCCTCTACACGAATGCACGCAACATGAGCAACAGACAGGAGGAGCTGGAAACCACTGTGCTGATAGAAAGCTATGATCTGATCCCCATTACTGAAACTTGTTGGGATGAATTCCATGACTGGAGTGCAGCTACTGATGACTATAGGCTGTTCATAAGGGACAGGCAAGGAAAGAAGGGTGCAGGCATTGCCCTCTACATCAAGAAATGGAGCATGTGAAGAGCTGTCTCTGAGGAATAAACACAAGCAGGTTGAAAGCTTATGGGTAGGAATCAGAGACCGCAGCAACAAAGGAAACCTTATGTCTGGTGTCTACTACAGGCCACCCACGCTTTCCACAGAACACAAGAGCTCTAGATCCCTAGGTGTAAGAAATCAGGAAAGGAAAGCATGAGACCAGCATGGCTGACTGGAGACCTGATGGGCAACCTAAAGGGCAAGAAAGAAATGCACAAGCAGTGGAAGCATGGACAGGTATCCTGGGAAGAGTACAGGGATGCTGCCTGGTTGTGTAGGGATGGGGTCAGGAGGTCCAAGGTGTGCTTGGAGATGAACTTGGCAAGGGATGCAAAGAATAATAAGAGCTTCTGTAGGTGTATCATCCAGAAAAGGAAGGTCAAAGAAAGCATACCCCTCTTGATGAGCAAGACTGGCAGACTGGTAACAACAGACAAGGAGAAGGCTGAGGTACTCAATGACTTCTTTGCCTCAGTCTTCATTGGTAGTATTTCTTCCCACACCTCTCAAGGGGATGGACTGGAAGATGAAGACTGGAGAAGCAAAGTCCCTCCCACTGCAAGAGAAGATCAGGATTGAGACCACCTGAGGAACCTGAACTTGCACAACTGTATGGGACCTGATGAGATGCATCCCAGAGTCCTGAGGAAATTGGCTGATGTCGTTGCCAAGCCACTCTCCGTGATATTTGAAAAGTCATGACAGTCAGGTGAAATCCCTGGAGACTGGAAAAAAGGGAATATTAAACCCTTTTTTATAATGGGTAGCAAGGACTACTGTGGGAACTACCGACCTGTCAGCCTCACCTCTGTGCCTGGGGAGAACATGGAACAATCCTGCTAGAATCTCTGCTAAGGCACATCAAGGACAGAGAGGTGATTTGAGACAGGCAACAAGGCTTCACTAAGGGCAAGTCCTGCTCAACCAACCTAGTGGTCTTCTAGGATGGAGTGGCCACATCAGTGGACAAGGGATGTCATCATCTATCTGGACTTCTCTAAGGCCTTTGACAGGTCTCCCCACAACATCCTTCTCTCTAAATTGGAGACATATGGATTTGATGGGTGGATGCTGGGTGCATGAGGAATAGGTTGGACGGTCGCACCCAGAAGTGGTCAACGGCTCAATGTCCCGATGGAGACTGACGATGAATGGTGCCCCTCAGGGGTTTATACTGGGACCAGTACTCTTTAATATCTTCATCAATGACACAGACAGTGGGAGCGAGTGCCCTCTCAGCAAGTGTCCAGATGACACCAAGCTTAGCAGTGTGGTTGACACACCTGAGGCTTGGGATGCCATCCAGGGGGACTTGGCCAAGCTCAAGGAATGGGCTCGTGTGAACTTTGGAAGTTCAACAAGGCCAAGTGCAGTGTGGTGTTGTCTGCAGTATCAGTTGTTGCAGATACTGGGTGTTGTCCTGCACCTGGGTTGGGGCAACACCCAGTATCAATACAGACTGGGGGATAAATGGACTGAGAGCATCCCTGCTGAGAAGGACTTGGGGGTGTTTGTGAATGAAAAGCTGGACATGAGACAGCAATGTGCTCTCACATCCAAGAAGGCCAACTGTATCCTGGGCTGCATCCAAAGAAGCATGGCCAGCAGCTGCAGGGAGGTGATACTGCCCCTTTACTCCACTCTGGTGAGACCCTTCCCAGAGTACTGCGTCCAGCTCTGGAGCCCTCATCACAGGAAAAACATGGACCTGTTGGAGCGGGTCCAGAGGAAGGCCACAAAAATACTCAGAGGCATGGGACACCTCTCCTCTGAGGACAGGCTGAGAGAGTTGGGGTTGTTGAGCCTGGAGAAGAGAAGGCTCCAGCAAGATCTGTTTGCAACCTTCCAGTACCTAAAGAGGGCCTATAAGAAATATGGGGACAGACTTTTTAACAGGGCCTATAGTGACAGGACAAAGGGTAATAATTTTAAATTAAAAGATGGTAGATTTTGACTAGATAGAAGGAAGGTATCTTTGACAATAAGGTTGGTGAAACACTGGAACAGGTTGCCCAGAGAGGTGACAGATGCCCTATCCTTGGAAACATTTGAGGTCAGGTTGGATGAGGCTCTGAGTGACCTGATCTAGTTGAAGATGTCCCTGCTCACTGCAGGGGGTTTGGACTAGATGACCTTTAAAGGTCCCTTCCAACCCAAACTACTCTATGATTTTATGAATCTATGACACTGTGCTGTCATCTTAACAGAGGCATCCGCAAATAGTCTTTTTTTTTTGTTTTTGTTAGTATGTACAGATATATCATTGTTCCAAATAGGAAAAGAAATTGTTGTCTTGAACTATTTCTTATTAATTTGGAGAAAAGCATGTTTTGGATTCCAATTCTCTACCTAGGTAAAATCTCTCCTGTCCCTGTAATTCATTTCATTCTTTTACCTTCTTTTACTTTTTTTCTGTATGTGATTATATAGTTAATTCATCAAAAAAAATCCATAGATAATTCGTATGTCTATATATTGCACAAACTTTCAGCTTTTCCTCCAGGGTTTAGATGTGTTCTTAATTAGAGTTTCTCCAGCTGTGAGATATATAAACAGGAACAACTTCTTTACAATGGAGATAAGATACAGGCAGATGAAAGGTAAGAAATTATATATTACATACAACATATGAGTTTCTATGAGAAAATGTAAATACCAAGTTAGGACTTTCTCATATAGGATAATTTCTTAAATCACACTAGTCCTTCTGTTACAAGTAATGACATCATTATCTTATGAATAGACATTTTTCCATAAAGGATCTACAGGTGATAAAGAGACACATGAATCTAAGCTTGAAATTACCTCAACCCCACAGGTGCTGTACTTTGACCATGGTGGTGTTCATCAGATGCCTAAAGCTACATTTCCATTCATGTGTAGATCTGCTACTATCCTGGATTGAGTAAACATCAGTATTTCACTCATACATAAAATAAGCCACAATCTAGAAATGAGACTGTCCTCTGCTGGAATTCTCTGAGCAGCCTTCATGCAGATCCACCACAGTGATTTTGTTGACCATAGCATATTTTAAGTTAAATGGTCATTGAGTAAAATACAGAAAAAATCTGAAAGTACAGGGGAGAATAAATATTCTTTTTTCTTTTTTGCAAATTTTTTATCACTAGACTAGTTGTTCTCATCAGTCTGGATTTTCTTCACAGGGACATGCATCCAACAGAAAAGCCTAGACTATGGACCCTGTTTATAGCTTATAGCACTGTAATTAGCAAGGTTTTTGTTAAAGGAGGATTTGAACTCCCTTCAGTAATGGAGAAAATTGCATAATTTTTTTGGATTGCAAGGGGTTCTCAAGAAATTAGACTTAAAATGAAGGAAAAGGTCTGGTAGGGAACATCTTCTCATTTAAGAATCATAATTTAAAGTAAAGGACTGAATACATAATTTCCTGAGGGAAATAATATATGTGGTTATATTCATAAGTGCTCAACATGTTCTTTATTGTGGACAGAGGCTACTGTCTGAATCCCAGTCAGATTTCTATCCTAGCCTAACTCTCAGATTTCCCAATGCTTTTAGAGAACTGTATGGTGAATATACAACATTGACATAAACCGTGGTGCTAAAGTCCTTAAAAAATGCTATTAGTGCATCAATCTAGTCTTCCATAAATTCATTTGATCAGTTTTACAGCACTCCATTTACTGTGTGTCTGAGTGTGCTCAGTGAGGGCAGTGAACCCTGTTCTAACCACAGATATTCTTCTGGGCTGCACCTACACTGCCCAATAGCTCCCCATTTTGCTTTCAGGTCTCCTGTTTATTCACATGACCTATATGTTGCTTTGCCCAGGGCTGTATCTCGATGAGACTAAGTAATTAATTCTGAAATTAAACAGAGCAAGGGTTATGGGGATGGCTTGATCTGCCCCCTACACACACTAATAGCATTATGTATTACAGTCACAAGGTCATTAAACTCCTTCCTTCATCCAACCCAGTATGTTGTCATCTACACTGTGTACTGGGAATGGCATCTGACCTGTACTGTCCCCAAAAGCAGTCCACAGCATTGCCTGGCACAGCCCAAAACCATAGCAAGGGAGTATTGTGGTTGCAATGCTATATGTGTACTAGTCCCTCATAGTTTCTTATATGGGAGAACTAGAGGACAACGTAGGAATACAGTAGAAAATTTGGAGCAAACAGAACATTGTAGAGATGCAGCCACACTGGAGACATTTAGCCTTTATGGGCAAAAATACAAGTTTGTATCATGCAACCAGTGGGCCACATATTATACCCCAAAATGAGTGTCTTTAACAGTGTAACCTATCTTAGCTGCTTATGGATTAACTATAAAAATTATGAATCAGAAAGAAGTGATTTACACTTCTCCTATATTTCAGCATCAGGAAGGGACAACATAGGCCTTTCCTACAAAAGATGTTAATTTTTGATTCTATTCTGATCAAGCTACTACCCAAACACCGTCTCACACAGACTCCTATTCAAATCTCAGTTATATACTGGAAGAAAACCTCCCCTAACAGTTCTGTCCTGAAATGTCATAAAAGGACCTAAGAAAAATAGGCCAATCACCCTAATGTATTTCCAGAAACTTGAATGTTGTCCTACTGAAACGAATGCTTGTACTGTTAAGCAAAATTTGCTATGAACCTTTTCCTAATGAAAATAACCTCTATGTGCTGTGAACTGTGGAATCAGGATATTACTTTAGTCTCAGAAACTCTTCACTGACGCAGTCACAGCATCCAGTTCCTAGAATTTCTCTCAGTAAACAATTCCTTACATTCATGCTTTTCAAGAAATATTTATAGAGGATAAAAAAATTAAGTGGGTTTGCTTGTTCATTTCATCAAACATACTCACACGTGCAATAGCCATTCCAGCTAGCTTGAAAACCTTTTCAAATTAGTTTTAGGCTTTCTCTTAAAATGCTGGTGTGCAGAGAGAAAGAAATCGTTAAAACATATTCTTTTTCTCCCTCTGGACTTGAGGAGTCTACAGAGCGATGACTCAGAACAACAAACAAACTGAAAAGCAGCCAGACTGTCATTCTATTGTCATAAATTTGATCCCCCTTGGAATATTATTTTTAAGGACTGGGAAGACAACAAACTAAATTCTGCTCTCAGTTACTGTGGAACAACTCCAACTTTACTCAGTTGTTTCACAACAGTGAGGACATATTTTATTCCCAAGGAAAACTTTGCTTACAGAGCTTATAAGCAATATTACAGAAAAAAAGACAATATACACAGCAGGTCTAATTTGCTGTTCCTGCTTTGCAGCAGTGGGTGTAGGAAGCAGGGTCAATGGCTGCAATCACAAACAAAGAGCATTATTTTTGAACAATGCATGTCAGCAGCTAAAAGAAATTGTGAGTTAAATCTTTGCTTCACATTTGATAGACATTCATAGAATATGAGTTACATAAATACACAATTTATTGCTCCTTTCCTTTCTTTCACTGTACATAAATTCAGTTTATCAATGTCCCCATTCTTCTTACTTGTTACATATGTGCTTTGCACAGTAGATAACATTGCTAAATGGAGGATTACTTAGTACACAGAAAATGTGTGGAGATTATACTATCTCATGAGAGTTGCTGTGCTTCCATTTGCTGTAATGCTCATGAATCAAATGGAGGTCTATCTACCTATCTCTCTACGGCCCAGGTGAACATCCTTTACATAACAATTTCACAGAATAATAGAATCATAGAATGGTTTGTGTTGGAAG